>NC_090765.1:11846644-11891644 GCF_036898095.1 Palaemon carinicauda | reverse complement strand
TATGTGTTTGTGATTTTTTTATTTCATCTTATAAAATTCATTTGTAGAGCTCTTGTTCAGGTATACGGATCGCATGACCAAGCCAGCGTAGGTGGCATTTGTTGAGCATGGCTAAGACACCTATCCAAGTAACTATAGACTGAACATCAACTTTCCCAATGGAGTTGTGGATAGCTTGAAAGGAGGAAAGGCATCTTGGCCAAATGGGATAGATTGATTATGAATAAAAGGCTCTCTCGGTGTGCTGACAACCCTCAGTTATTTTTTAATAAGCTTGTGGTGAGCCTTAAGGTCATCTAGTTTTCCATTGGGCTTGTCAAATATTTGTAGGTGGCTTTGGCTACTCCAGGTCATAGAAAATAATTCTTGTGGTTTCATCAGTAAAATTTCTTCTTCGTAAGAGTAAGAGAATATGACAGTCAAACACTGGCTACAACAAAGACGTATAAACTTGTTCGGGTTAAATCCTGTGTGGGTAGTTTGAGGTAAGGAGTGGATGAGATATCCATTTAGTTGACTTTAATGTATCACTGGCAGAAATGAATTAAGGGATAGGGTTGCAAATCCAATCTTTAGAGACTCAGTTGAAAATATTAAGGGCAACCCCTTGTGAATCTTTTAATTTTTAGTAAATTGATGAAGTAATGAATTCCCAGCAAAGACAACACATTCGGGAGTCGCCTTCTTCATTAATGCTTATCAGGGTGAAGGTATCTGGTGAGGTGGATGCGCATCTCTGAAACATTACTTTAGCTACATTACACTAATGGTCCTCAGAATAAGCCATAGGACCTGAATTAATGTAGAGTTTTCTGATATGGTAGAGGTATATCTCAATGCACTGGCTATTCTCACTTGTACAGAACAGCAAAACTGGTGATACCTAAACTCAGTGATTTGCGTTTGAAAGTCACTAACTGGGAACTTTCACATTCTTCACATTTCTAATGAGACTAGGTTCTCGGGACGACGCATTTTGAAACTTCGCTCAATAACAGATACAGTTCATTAAGCATGATTTTAGGGAATTTATGCTATATTTCTTATCAAAATATCAGCTAGATCATTATGGAAAAATAACACAATAATCGTTAATTATGGTAATAATTAAAAAAAGATAAATACTTGATGAGTCTGACTTTTTAGTCACCTTGATTATGTATTAAACGATTGTGGGCGGGGTCTAACCAGAAATCAACTGGCAGTCTCACTGGTTACTCTCGCAAGCAAGTCATCTGTCAAAAATGGCTAGAGCTACCTAACAGATACCAGAAAACAGTAACTCAAGTTAAAATTATTTCACCTGATTCTCTATAAAGATAGATATAACCAATCGTCTTAACATCAACGAAACAACTGTTTATAGAAGGCTAAACGATGCGATGAAGGAGAAAAATTTAAAAGCCAACCTAGGAGGTTAGAAACCTCGCTGCTGCACAACCGCAGAATAAGACGAAGAGTTATATAGCCAGTAGCATAGGCCTAGAATATTATTATTATTATTATTATTATTATTATTATTATTATTATTATTATTATTATTCAAGAAGCGTTGTTATTGCCTTTCTGTAGAATCTGCACATAACACGTGTGGCTGAATATGTCTGACCTGATTAAAGTCTTCCGTTCGTAAAATAAAAATAGAAAGGTAGAATTAATTGTATTTTTAATAGCGAAGATAACTCGCCACCTTGCTTATTTATTTACTAATTTTTCTTCAAACTGATGAAAGCTATTTGGAGACTAGAATTATACAAGTAGTGTTGACTATAGTCTGAACATAACTTGTAATAATTTAATGCAAGTTTTGAATTCACGATATCCTAACTAACAATAGTTTTATAGACAAAACGACATGAGCATAAAATACAAGTAATAAATTTGAAATCATACCCCACATGCATAAATTGTTATAATTAGTCTATAGCGCTCTGCTTAACTGTTCTCCACCTAGACGCCCTCCTTCCCAGTTTGAATCCTTCTATCCAGACAGACACCTCAATGTCTAGTCTCACTGACTCGCGGAGTCTCGTTGACAAAGGGATTCGTGCGGCAGTAATATATTTAATTTGCTTTCTGAGATATCATTATGGCATGAAATGTTTATTTAACGCTCTATTATTATTCAGTGATAAAATTATCCACAAGTAACCAACATTGTCTCATTCATGCACATGTTTACCAAATGAAATATATGATTTAATACTAAGTGGCAACTTAAAAACAATGTTTGTCCGAAGCAAAAATAAAACGGTATCACCAGTTTTGCTGCATACTGTACATGAAATTTAAATTTTAGAATTGATGGTCTCCATTCTTTCGCTTCCTGAAGTGTTAAAGCCTCCTCCTTCCTAAAGCCAAGCCATCATAAGCCCGTGTCAAGAATTCACAGCTTGAAATAAGAATAGATTATTGTTAAAAAGTGTTAGTTAAATATTCATATCACTTTTCCACGGTCTCCAACAATTATTTCTTTGGCATTAGCAATCGCCAGAATTTTAGATTCCATGTGTTTAGAACTGGATTATTATATTGTATTCTTTTTGAAAGGTATGTGTGTACATAGATACATTTCTTTATGTATGCTTTTCGTTTTGTGTACATATACGTGTAAATATAATTGCTATATGTATGTATATACACACAACTATTATACTAACTTATATACACACAAATAACACAAAAGGGCACATACATACACGTTAAAAACATGATAACCCTGTTGTAAAAATGTATGATCCAACCAGGATTCTCTTTCTCACTTGGGAAATCATATACGCAGAAGTTTTGAGAGAAAGCAAATCACAGTAACCCTATTTTTTGACATTCAAAGGACATATGATACTACTTGGAGGCATCCAATACTAAAGTCGTTACATCATAATGGGCTTTGAGGTCATCGTCCTATTTTCATTAGCAATTTTATAGAAGGAATAACATTTCAAGCTCGTATAGACAATATTCATTCAGAATCTTGTAGCCTGGACTGTGGTGTACACCAATATAGTGTTTCAAGTGCGACCCTTTTTATTGCTAGTTAATGACACGGATGCTCATGTACCACAAGGTGTACTAATTAGAGTTTATGGATGACTTAGCAATATACTAATCCTACATTAATGTTTGCCGTTGCAAATAATTATTAATAATGCCAGTAGAAACATACAAAATTGAGACCTTCGTCTGTTGAGTTCAGACTTTCTGCTGACGAAAACTCAGGCAATAATGTTTTACAAAAATAGCAGATGGAAACAAAACCTATACTTAAATCTCACATTGGGCAACACACAAATCCAGTTCCAAAAACTTAGGAAATTATGGCGACTAGTATTTGATACAAACCTCATTGAAAAACACATATCTTATATCAAATCTAAATGTAACAATGCTCTCGCTACTTTTCCTGTTTACCGGAACTGTCAATGTTTTCTGGCTAAACTTCCAGCCAGAATAACCCTAGACATGCAACAAGCTGCGTCCTTTATAGGCAGTGCTTTATTTCTTCATATATTTTTCTTAATTATTTTCCTACAACTATATACCGATATTAGTTATTTTTATATACATTACACTTCTCTATTCTAATATCGTGGTAAGAATAATTCGACTGATGATCTATAATTCATTATCCAGAATAGACTATGGTATCCCAATATATATATATATATATATATATATATATATATATATATATATATATATATATATACATACATACATATACAGTATACGCATATATATATATATATATATATATATATATATATATATGTATATGTATATATGTGTGTGTATATGTATGTATGTACATATATATATATATATATATATATATATATATATATATATATATATATATATATATATATATATATATATATTAAGCTACTTGGAACTCTTAGATCCGATACACACTCGAGGCTTGAGACTGTAGTGGAGATTTTACATCAACCCAAATTGTTAAATATTAGTAAAAAAAATTATGAATCTCATCTATTCTTGCTTGGAAATTGAGTAATAATGCCAAGTGCTTTGAAGAGCCTATCCACTAATTCTCCAAAAAGAAGCTTTTCATTCAAAGTGACATATCTATTAACAATCACGAACCTCCATTTCCAATTAGAGCTATTAGGCGAGAAGTCTACAAACATCACAATGACCCCTTAATCAACTCTCTTTTTTCCTCTACCTTGAATCACGAAAATTAGAATGTGCTCTCATCTTTTTCATTTATTGAAGATATATAATTAACTCCGATTTACCATAAGCAACATGCCTTAGAACGTACTCACAGGAAAGGACCTCATTATTAAATATATACAGATAGCTCAAAATCTCTGATGGCTTGGCTGTGACGCTATAACCTTAGACATGGCATGTCTGTTCTCATTACCTGCCCTAGTATCAGTATTAGAGTCTTCAAAACAATTGAAGGTTAGCTAACTCTTAAATTTGTCATTATTGTGATTCGAGACGTGTTATAGAAGCCTTCATAGGTTAAAAACATACTGTAACCACTAACTGGTTTTACATATTGAATTCTTTAACAAACTGTTACTCAATCGGGATAAATATAGAAGTATGTCGGATTTCTTCTCATGCTAGAGTTGATGGTAATGGAAAAGCAGATGCATCCACTAAATCAGCTATAAACTTGTCACAACTTGACATTGTACTCTCTTTTAAAGATTATGTAATCGCAATAAACATTTTATACTAAATGGCAAACTATTGGAATAATGAATCAGAATATGATATGATAATTATTACTTTATGGGAATCATCAACGCAAAAGAATTGGGGGGGGGGGGGGCTGAAGTCATTTTAGCTAAATTTCTTATTGGCCATACGAGATTGACCTTGGGCTTTTAGTGTGCACACCTGTGAAATAGTCCCCTAGTGCAGTCAGTGCGACATGATTTTGACCATAGAACTTATATGCGAATACAGTCTTTAGAAGACAATAAATTAACTACGCCTGATATTTTATCTTTCTTTTCAGGAATTAAAGTTTTTTTCTTTTTTTATATATATATAAAGAACCACAGATTTAGTGAATAAAATTTGCATTTCTGTCATGTAGCAGTTTTTTATTGTCACTTAGATTTGAATATTTATTTGGTGCATAATGTCCCTCTTTAATAATAATGATAATCGGTTGTGTGTGTTTGTTTGTCTCTCAAAAGCGTAATTTTACTTCATCAATTAAGGTACGATGTGACAATGGCCAGCCATATATCTCTCAGCCCTATGAGAGAATAATGACTTTATCGAGGTCATTAAGGTGTTGGAGTGCAGGAGTTGTCTCAGGATGCAGTTTCTGATTGCTATCATGATTAACAGCCTCATGGCTAACCTGTAGTTTACATGCAGAGAATATATTGCCGTAACTTGAAGCATTTAGGGAATCTCTTTTGATGATATCTCTATTACTACTTGTCTTTCTTGTGAAGAGGATTGTATTTGTTGTAATGATTTTATGCTATAATGTAAATTTATTGATGCCAATGACTGAAATTACTGTAATATAGTATTGTCATAATTGAAATGGTTTGAAAGGAATCGACCTGTTTCTGGGATAGGTGGATCTTTTAATATATTCTCTATTTCATCATTGAGAAGTTATGGCTGAACCACAAGACCACTTCAAGATGTTATCCAACGACGCTTTAAATTTAATTTGCAAGGTCCAAAATGAGCAAAATTGCCAACATGCTGAGTTATTGCATTTACTGGCAGTCTTAATAGATAACTATTTTGCAATTATCCTTCTCTTTTGATCTTGATCAAGTGGTTTATGAGTTACCAGTAAGCCATTGACGTCATTCTTCATAGCTAATGACGTCATTCTTCGTTGGGAGTTTTTTGGTTTGCTTAAAAAACTTGTCATTTTAATGACAACTGGAATTTTTAGATATCATATTCCTCTCTTACTTAAGTTAAAGCAAAGAACAGCGTCTTGATTTTGACTTAATTGTAACGACTGGAATTTAGGAACTGGAAAGTTACCTACTAGACTGAGCTTTATCTCGAGTCCCATTACTGCCGGTTAAAATGGTCCTAAGAATTTGAGACAAATGATTGTATAAATACGTTGAATGGCAATAATAACAGTATGATAATAATACCATTTTTTCTATTGATAACATTTATATGGAACAAGTTAGAAATGTTAATTAAGTAGCTGAATTTATTTTCACAGAATGGAGTGTTCGTGTGTGAAAAAGAAGTGAATATCAAAGAACAACTCTCTTTATTTGACAACAATAAAATATAGATATGATTATGGAAAGATGATGAATTGAGAAATTATAAAAGGAGAAAATAGTGTGTATCACATATATTATTATTATTATTATTATTATTATTACTTGCTAAGCTACAATCCTAGTTGGAAAAACAAGTTGCCCAGGGGCCCCAACAGGGAAAATAGCCCAGTGAGGAAAGGAAATAAGGAAAAATTAAATATTTTAAGAACAGTAACATTATTAAAATAAACATTTTCTATATAAACTAGAAAAACTTGACTAAACAAGAGGAAGAGAAACAAGATAGAATAGTTTGCCCGAATGTACCCTCAAGCAAGAGAACTCTACCCCAAGACAGTGGAAGATCATGGTACAGAGGCTATGGCACTACCCAAGACTAGAGAACAATGGTTTGATTTTGAAGTGTCCTCCTAGAACAGCTGCTTGCCATAGCTAAAACGTCACTTCTACCCTTATCAAGAGGAAAGTAGACACTGAAAAATTACAGTGCAGTAGTTAACCCCTTGGGTGAAAAAGAATTGTTTGGTAATCTCAGTGTTGTCAGGTGTATGACGACAGAGGAGAATCTGTAAAGAAAAGGCCAGACTATTCGGTGTATGCGTAGGCATAGGGAAAATGAACCGTAACCAGAGAGAAGGGTCTAATGTAGTACTCTCTGGCCAGTCAAAGGACCCCACAATTCTCTAGCAGTAGTATCTCAGTGGGTGGCTGGTGCCCTGGACAACCTACTACCTATATGTTTAGAGAACATCGGTTGCCTGAACCCTGCCTAACTTTGGATAAGTAAATATGAACCATAAGATACTTGAGGAGCCGCAATAGCGACAAGAACTGTAAAGCAGATTTAAACAATAGAATGTCAACACTAAAGAAATGGGTGAATGAATATAATGAATATCATCGTAATGTCTGTTCAAAAGAACCCGGTATGAGATAGGATTCTTACCGATTTGCCCCATGGATGAAAGATAAGGGCCCAAGACAAAGTTTGGGTCGGATATAGGGGGTGACTTAAGAAACAATTTAACCGACCATGCTCCAAAGAAGAGATTAACGTAGTGAGCTCAATAAACGGAAAGAAGGTGTTAATAACAAACAGGATTGTGAATGGCTTGAATTCACATTAATTTAAGCAAACAAAGTTAAACATTGAATGAATAAATAAACAAAAATAAACGACATAGGTTGGTCATTACGAATATCATAAAACCTTCATGAGCAAGGGAGGTAGTGGAGGTCATACAAAAACTGAACTTATCCGGGTATAAAACTCCTTTGTAGTGGGCGATAAGAGTCACTTGTATGTCATTATCGCGACCAATTAATACTAGAGGGACACCTGTAAATGCATGGTTTACGAGAAACGCTTGAATTAATTACATATATTTAGGAGCGATACGTGGTATAATTTACTCCGGCGAGGACACTTTACTGTCTGGAAGAAAACAAAGATCATTCTTCAGGTACCAATCATAATCGCCCATTGTCTGAGGGGCGTTTTTGATTGGTTACCTTGGGTAGCCAGGGCTTAAGGATAACTTCTTTCGTGTGGTAGTAGTTTTCGTGTGTGGGTTTATCAGAACATAATGACCAAGGTTACTACATTGTCCTGGTGGTCTCTTGAATTATTTTTTTATCTTTATCTTTTGAAATTCTTATATGAAGACATTTTTACTGTCGGACCAGCGTTGTTTTGCCAAGCTGTTGACCTAATGGATCTTGGGGCCACCTAGTGGGAGATTTTTTCATTAAAGTCAAGTTTTGTTTTTGTACTGATGTCAGAGATACCCGTCCAGTGAACGTTTAAAATGATTTCTGAGTTAATTTTGGTTCGTGTGTTCTGTTAATTAATATATTTTTTTCATTTAGCTGGAGGGAGAAGGGTTTCACATTTTATTTTGAATTGGAGAAAATAACTGATATTTCATGCACTTATATACTCATCTGCGGCTTGTAAGCTCTGAGAGATTAATTTCCATTTGGATGATCTAATTGGTGTATGTGGTAAGGTATAAATTATCATTTATATTTTTACTTGGTGGCAATGCTTCAATGTTAATCAAGAGAAATGACAGTGCAGGAAATGAATATTTTTTCCCGTTTACCTTCTTTCTGCTTTTGTGTACCTCTGCCTAATATAGGATTAACACAGAATTTTCTTCAGGATCAATATATCCTTTGATGGATGTTTAATTTTCATGTTTTAATTTTGTATATCTTACATTGATCCGTCTCGTTATCTAAGTTTTTAGTCAGAGAATCTAAACGAGCGTAAAGGAGTCCCAATAATAACGTGGCCTACCAAGAAGTGTCGAGTGCAAATACAAGGTCTTCTAACATTCATTATTAACAAATCCTTATCAAAGATATAAATCAGGGTATCGCTTGTCTCTATAAGTATTGTAACCTTCAGTCGCCATTCACTGCATGTTGTTCTTTATATATATATATATATATATATATATATATATATATATATATATATATATATATATATATATATATATACATATATATATATATATATATATATATATATATATATATATACATATATATATATATATGTATATATACGTATATATATATTATATGTGTATATATATGCAATATATATATATATATATATATATATATATATATATATATATATATATATATATATATATAATATATATAGATAATATATATATATATATATATATATATATATATATATATATATATATATATATATATATATATATATATATATATATATATATATATATATATATATATATATATATATATATATATATATATATATATATATATATATATATATATATATATATATATATATATATGACTACGAAGAGGTTACATTTTTAATTTATCTAGTTTGTTTGATTATTTGTTGATATTACAAAAGTTGTTAAGGTCTTTACAAAAATAATAGCAAAGTTGATCCACATGACTGACAACAAGCAATTGAGATTTTGAAGAGATAGGTATGTCCGGATTTAGAAGCCCAGGAGTGAGTTTGGATTGTTTATTCTCGGTGGAGGTTTGCCTTCTTGACGTACTTCGCCTACATTTTTCTAATCATGCCTGGTTATTTCCCACCAATTCTGGTGCATATATTTTCATCTAGTTTCCATACAGACTCAGTCATTTTTCCATGTTTACTCCGTATCTCTTAAGCATGAATAAGGCATTTAACAATACTTCCGTTTTTGCTGTATTTAATATTAATCCATAATGCTGTCTTGACACCCAGTTTCTTCGTTCTTCTTAATTTTAAAGAATATTTCTACATTGAATTTATAGGATATATTGGCATAATTACTTCGGCCGACTGCAGTTCTTGTTTTATCTGTACTGTGACTCCCATCTTCTATCATCCTAGTTTTATAAATTATATTTACTCCCAAATAATGTACATTTACGAATTAACCCCTGAAATTACTACACCTACCCCAAAAAATACAATGTTCTACCTTCCTTTTTAATATTCTCCCTCATAAGTTACTTAAACTCTGTATTCTCAGTTTAACTATTACATTGGTGTTGTGGTTTCTCTTCATCTCCCCAAATTTGTAAAATTAAATCTGCATCTGTCAGCTATTTTAAAATTCATTAATGAATCATAGTGATTTTTACATGGCTTTTCACTTATGTGTGTGTGTGTATGTGTTTTTTGCATTACTATATTCGTTAATATAAAGAATAACCATTGAGGCATAACTCATACTCGTCGCTTACCACCTTTTACAACAAACTAGTCACCCTGTGATACCGTCTATTTCTAATAATCTAATTGTTTTACCTTTTTATTCTATTTTGAGCTTTTTAAAGCCAAGGTTCACCACATAAACCTTTATTCCTCTACTTTAAAACTTTCATCCTTACAATTTTGTAACAAACAATTGTTTAAAACCACGCTTTTTAACTGTATCCCTCAAACGTCTTAATTTTTTGTAACAAAAGTTCTACCATGCATCTTTCCTGACATGTTAAGTAACATTGTCCAAATGATTTTGTGTGCGCGTGTGTATATATGTATATATGTGTATATATATAAGTATATACATATAAATAAATATATACATATATATATATATATATATATATATATATATATATATATATATATATATATGTATATATATATATATATATATATATATATATATATATATATATATATATATATATATATATATATATATATATATATATATATATATATATATATATATATATATATATATGTATATATATAATATGTATATATATATATGTGTGTGTGTGTGTGTGTGTGTGTGTGTATATAATTGTGTATAGTATATATGTGTGGTGCATGTTTACATGTATAATGCCTCTGATGCTATTGTTTTTGTTTGATCGTCATGATGCTGATTTATAGTCAGTTTTTTTCATCTTGTGCTTCTCTCTCTCTCTCTCTCTCTCTCTCTCTCTCTCTCTCTCTCTCTCTCTCTCTCTCTCTCTCTCTCTCTCTCTCTGTATAGTGATTAAGGGGTTGGGTCAGGAGTGAGGTTTTTATTTTCATAAGAGTTTTTCCCAACATGAGCAAGAGACGATAATGATCTTGTCCTGGGGTTGACTTTAATGCACATGTCAGACATTATTTACAGTTATACATAAACTTGACCTTAACGACACTTTAATCAGGGTTGAAGTCTCCTCCCCTTCTCCCCTTCTTCAATCTCAGCCTCTCGTCCGCTCCCTGTACAATATACAAAAATGGAACTGTTGAAAAGTTAGGGAGAGTATTTTATAATTGAATTTTAAATTAAATATTGGATTTCGTTATTATAATTTATAACTTCTATGATCTTTTATGTTGGATCATACTGAAAAAAAATCTGGTTGTTAACATTTGAAGACAAAATGTGGGGAGCAAATACTCCTATATATAAATGAGTGATAATTATATGTGCATATATATTATGTGTAAAGTATTTTGCTCGTTCTATATGTTTTTATATTTTGAGAGTTTCTTGCCTTTTAAGATTTCAACGTTTTTAGGAAGCACGGGTTTAATATACAGTAGTTTTAAATTGTTTATGCCATTCCTTCCTTAATTTATTCGAGCCAGCTCTATAAGAGTAAGCTATATAAATCCGTCTATGTCTTGGAAAAACATTTATTGCTGGGTTTGTGACAGGCATTCTTATTATCGTAATGTATATAATTGCTTATGTAATTGTTTTCCATTTAGTCAAGGAATTTTTATGCTTTATTGAAGCTTTTAGTAAATAAGATTTTAGGTAAATAAAAGTCTGACATGTTTCGAGTGAAATATGTAACTCTAATATACATATGACAGGACAAAATAGGGTTTTATGAAGAAGAACGGAATTTGGATTTCACAAATCTCCTGTGGGTTTAACCGACAATGCTTTCGGACATTAATTCTGAAGCGACCACTCGTATGAGTGTGGGATTTTGTATTAGTGTTTTACTCCCAGCTCAGTGATTTACAAGAGTATCATGAATCACTAATTGTAAAGAATAAAGACACTTTTCCTCGTACCAAGAGGCAAAAACTCGATTACTAATAAATGGGTACGAATACAACAGTAAAATAAAATCTCCACCTACCCTCCTTCCACTTCGACCCCCCTCCTTTCTTCCCTCACCTGCTCTGCCCTCCCTTATATCTCTCTATGGAAGTTGCTTCAGTTTAAACTTATTTTGTATTATTTTTTTCTATACCCAATAACTTACATTGTGGTATATATCTAATAAGCCACTCGGTTGTTACCTGCTAGTGGTGGACATCTTTTCTTCACCTTCGTAATACAAGTAAATGGCTGATGCCCCGAGTCCAAATGATGGTTGCGAAGTATAAAAGTTGTTAAACCATCAATCATAGTTTCTATCGTTTTACTACTCCATCCTACATTCAGATATATCACACTGTAGTAACCGTTTACAGTACCACTACCACTTACGAGAAGAGAGAGAGAGAGAGAGAGAGAGAGAGAGAGAGAGAGAGAGAGAGAGAGAGAGAGAGAGAGAGAGAGATAAATAAATCAATCAACTGGCAGGTAAGAACCCGGTGGATCGTTAGACATATACGACAATGTAAATTATTTGATATATACAAAAAACATACAGAAAAAGTTTAAAATGAGGAAAATTTCAGAGAGAGAGAGAGAGAGAGAGAGAGAGAGAGAGAGAGTCTTAAGTGGAGGGAGGCTAAGAAGAGCTTTTATATACTGTTGTGTTCTTAGCCATTTCTTTGTAATCGGAGTTTTTGTCTCTTGGTACGGAAAAAGTGCCTTTATACATTTAAGTAATACAATATAGCAAAATATCGCACTGCTACGAGTGTTCGTTACAGAGTTGTTGCCTAAAAATTTGCTTGCATTGTCTCTGAAACCCACAATAGTGACGTCAGAGTACCTCACGCTTTATTTAAGGATCTTTGCAGCAATCCTTCAGCCCTTGGCTACACTCGCTTTATATTCTTCTACTTACCTCCATGGCTGGTTTTCTTTCTTTCTTGAGCGCTGAATGGCCAGCTTTGGGCTGTGTAGTCCAAATTCATGAATCCATAAATCCAATTGTCATTTCATGAATCCTTAAATCCAATTGTTATAAGATTATTGGGATTTCATTTTTGAAGGTATTGTATTTCTTATGCCATGTAGCTCTCTTTTATTAAAAAATATTTTTAACGGCTGCCAGCCCCACGAAGAGAAATTAAGGAACCGAAAAGTCAAACTATAGCTCCAAGTTTGGTGTTGATCAAGTTCAAAGATTTAAATTGAGGTTTTTGTATCTAAAGTATCCATTGGGTGGAATACCGTAAGATATTCATCATATGAACAATTTTGGCTTGTTAGTTTGTGTTGGTCCTAGTTTATTTGTAGTCCGTTGACCCGATATCATACATTTTCCTTCATGCATTACTTCTTTATATTGAGAACATTTTTTATCTTTTCTTCTGTTTTTTTTTCGGTCCTTGCAATCCCGTAACTTTTTCTCATATACCACGATTAACAATGGCAGAAAATCTCGATAAGAAGAACTGATATCTTATTGCCCGTAGGTCTGTTGTAAGAATAGATAAAATATTTAATCCTGAAGAAAAATACACCGAACAAGGAGTTAGAGAATTGCTTGAATGGTGTTATAAAGCTAATTGTTACTCAAAAGAGCAGTAGCATAATTAAAACCTGTACGGAATGATTTTCCAATCACACTTTTCATTAGAGATCAATAAAATTTAGTAAAAAGGTAGTTTATGGTACTACTCTAACAATTTAAACTAATTAATTGTAATTTTGGCGGACTTAGGGCGTTTGACTCAAGAACATTTGTTGTATAATTTCGGTCTATTTATGTTCTTCTTTTGACATAAGTGTTAGAAATGGTTATTTGTATGTCTTTTAAAGTAATTTTTAATTTAAATAAGGTTAAAATATTAATTATCGCTTTACTCCGCCCACTCCGTAATCAATTCAGATGTTTTGAATTACCGTGGTAAATCAGATAATCCTTATCACAAACGTATTGATAACGCTGGGAATGTGAAGGGTGTTGATTTTGATGTAGAATACTCGATATCATGGATTCAATTAAAAATATTAAATTCAGTATTAACATGGTATATATTTGTCCCTTTCGCTTTTTCTTGTAATGATTAAAATGCTCATCGACAGAAAACCGGTTAGTAAAGAATATCGCATTGGCTTCGTTCGTTCAAGAGCGTTAACTCCTTCGATTACAGTTGATTGAAAATATTTTCAATATGATTCTCTGGATGAATTTAAACATATACCCAGCAACACCATTTAACATTACTTTGAGAAGATTATAATTTTTAGTAGACATTGGTTCCCTTCTGGAAGCTTAGAAATTCTCTGTTTTCTCGTTGCCTTCTATCCTTCACTTTCAAATGCGACTCTCCGTTTCATTTAGTTTTAGTCTTTACTCTCCTTCACGTCAAAAGCTGATTGAATTCAAAATTAGAAATTATCTGTAATCTGAATTCTTTGAACAGTCAAGTTACTGCTCATATTTCTTTTCAGTTCTATTTTATCAAGGGACCACAAATTAGATGGAGAATTGTTTGCAGTGAAGTTTTAGTTTTGATTTCATACATTATTATTATTATTATTATTATTATTATTATTATTATTATTATTATTATTATTATTATTATTATTATTATTATTACTTGCTAAGCCACAACCCTAGTTGGAAAAGCAGGATGCTATAAGCCCACGGGCTCCAACAGGGAAAATAGCCCAGGGAAGAAAGGAAATAAGGAAATCTAAAAGAAGTTTAAGAACAATAACATTAAAATAAATCTTTCATATATAAACTATAACAACTTGAAAATAACAAGAGGATAAAAACTTCAAAATAAGAAGGACAAGAGAAACATGATATAATAGTGTACCCTAGTGTACCCTCAAGCAAGAGAACTCTAGCCCAAGGCAAAAAAAGACCCTGGTACAGAGACTATGGCACTACCCAAGACTAGAGAACAATGGTTTGATTTTGGAGTGTCCTCCTAGAAGAGCTGCTTACCATAGCTATAGAGTCTCGTCTACTCTTACTAAGAGGAAAGTAGCCACTGAACAATTACAGTGCAGTAGTTAACCCCTTGAGTGAAGAAAAATTGTTCGGTAATGTCAGTGTTGTCAGGTGTGAGGAAAAGGAGAATGTAAAGAATAGGTCTGACTAATCTGTGTATATGTAGGCAAAGATGAAGTGAGCAGTAGCCAGAGAGAGGGATCCAATGTAGTACTGTCTGGCCATTCAAATGACCCAATAACTCTCTAGCAGCAGTATCTCAACGGGTGGCTGGTGCTTTAGCCAACCTACTATCTGTCAATGTTATTTTGATTAAATGGTCTTATTTCACATTTCACTGTAGTTTTGTATAATAAAGAATCTTATTTGTAAACTCATTAGTTCTTGTTTTTCTATTCTCAAACTTCTTGGTGACTTCTTTGCGTCCCTATATTCCTAAGAGTCTCTTTCTTAATAGTCTCCCATACTATCGCACGTAATGATAATCGTAATAGATTTTCTTCCCTCTATTATAAATTTTACTGTGCACATGAGCACAGAAGGGATGGTTTCAGATGTGTTCCTATTATCAGATAGCTGGTTCTCATCTCACTACCATATTGTGGAAGGCGTCTCGACTTATACAAAATTTTGCTGATACAATTGAAATCGTGAAAGCTTCCACCAGTATAAGATCCTTTGTTGTTACCATATGTGCCACGCTCCTACAACGAAACACACTCTGCAGTAGGTTTAAATATATGTCATATGTAATTATATAGATAATACAAAAATTATCTCCCTTCCAGGGACCTTTTAACATTACCCCACCCATGCTCCTCATTCCCTGAGTAGCCAGGCACTTGGCCTCCCGAACAGTTCTAATGGTTTATATGATGTTTGGAAGACACTCAAATCTGGGGCAAGTGACCATCTTTGAAAATACAATTACCTACAATATATATATATATATATATATATATATATATATATATATATATATATATATATATATATATATATATATATGTATATGTGTGTGTGTGTGTGTGTATGTATGTATAGCGTAGGTTGGCCAGGGCACCAGCCACTCATAGAGATACTACCACAAGAGATTATGGTGTCCTTTGACAGGCCAAACAATACTACACTGGATCTTTCTCTCTAGGTAAGGTTCATTTTCTCCTTGCATACACATACACCGAGTGGTCGGGCCTATTCTTTACCTATTCTCCTCTGTCATCATACACCTGACAACACTGAGATTACCAAACAATTCTTCTTCACCCAAGGGGTTAACTTCTGCACTGTAATTGTTGAGTTGCCACTTTCCTCATGGCAAGGGTAGAAGAGACTCTTTAGCTATGGTAAGCAGCTCTTCTAGAAGAGGGACACTCTAAAATCAAACCATTGTTCTCTGTTCTTGGATAGTGCCATAGCCTCTGTACCATGGTCTTCCACTCTCTTGGATTGGAGTTTTCTTGCTTTAGGGTACACTCGTGCACGCTATTATATCTTATTTCTCTTCCTTCTGTTTTGTTAGTTTTTTATAGATCATATGGGAAATATTTATTTCGATGTTGTTACTGTTCTTAAAATATTTCATTTTACTTTGTTTCCTTTTCTCACTGAGCAATTATCCCTGTTGGAGCCCCTGGCTGGGCTTATTGCATCCTGCTTGTTATTGCATCCTGCTTTTCTAACTAGGGTTGTAGCTTAGCAAGTAATAATAATGATATATATATATATATATATATATATATATATATATATATATATATATATATATATATATATATATGTGTGTGTGTGTGTGTGTATGTGGGGGAGGTTGTTTGCGTTCGTGTGTGTTTGTGTGTGGGACCTTGCGTGTATTTATGTATGTGTATATGTATATATATATATATATATATATATATATATATATATATATATATATATATATATATATATATATATATATATATATATATATATATATATATATATATGTGTGTGTGTGTGTGTGTATAAAACAAAGTTTACAGATATATTACAACAAATTGAAATTAAATAATACTCACGGTAATTCACACTTGTATCCTGGTAAAAATATGTCCATTTCTTTTGTGAGCTCTAATTCGCGGGTCAGGAGCAGGTAACGTTATGTGACATAGATTCTATTGTCTTAGCGGGAGAGGATTGTTTGGCACCAATGCAGTACTCTTACCTGACCATACCAGCTTCCTCTTTCTTTCATCTCTGAATAAGGAATAAATAAGAAAGTTATTGATGTACAAAACTTATAATATAGCAACCTGAGTGGGCGTGTCCGTAGGGTACATCTACTGTATATTGAATTTTCTATATATATTATGTTGTCAACTGTAAAGTAAAATCTGTCTCCGACATCGTACTACTTGGTAATATGTCGAATATACCGAAGTCTTTTGGCAGGTGAATTTCCCCTATTCGGACCTGGCATTGCAAATTAGTGGACGATACTTAACGCTTAATTGTTAATTATTGGTGTCTTAATAGGAGCTCATGAGGTGGGAAGTTATTCGTATGGTCGTAAACATTTAATAAGAATAATAAGGTAATCTGATTATGGTCATTTAACGAATGATTATTCTGTGACACACAAAGTTTTATTCCACTTTTTACAGTTATTGACTAATTGAACCCATCACCGGCTATGATAGTCTGAGGGGCAGGGGCAGGGAGATGAACTTGCCTTATCACAAGACCCCGGAACTTTAGCCCATATCAGAATGAGTTTGTTTGCTCGTGCTGCTTTTTTTCTGTTTAACTGGTAGCCACACATAGGGGTTAAGTTTATTTAGTTTTCTTTTTCACTACTACTACTTGTCATTTCATAATGTGTTGCCAACTACTTTTCCATAGGTGGCATGACCAACGTCACGTGATGTTGTTGTTCAGCCAAAAGTTCTAAGAAATGTTTGAATTATAGGATTAACAAACTCAGTTTCCCATAGTTCAACATTCTTTCAAATTCCCCTATTAAAGTAGTCACTTCAATTTCCAATACGATTATCGAGAAAAGAACAAATCTACTGCGTTGAGTGCGCGTAGTAATTCCATTTCAACTTTAATCCCCTTCTCTTTGCCAGGTTCACATGATGGAACACTTTATTTAGGGATTTTTGTAGCTCTTCACTATGAGATAAAAATGCTTGAGTTACTACATATCTACGCTACACTTGAACTGAAACTCTTTAAGCAGACCTTGGTACTTTTCTAGTGGCTTACTACGTGCTGCTGGACTTCCTGTATGTCTTCCTTCTATGTGCGGATATTATTAAATTTATATCACCAAGAGGCCAATTTGGGAATTGAACTGAAAAGAGGAACAGATTGGTTTCTGCATTTTAATAAAGTCTCTAATATGTCTAATCTAAACTATGTATTCATTCGTCGAAAGTAAGCCCATAGCTACTCCCCTTTTGCTTGGTGCCATGGCCCCTGCTACTAGTAGCCACACAAATAAGCCTTATTTTATTATGATCTCCTTTCTTCTATGAACACAGCTGACATTTCGTTCATCATATATCAGTTCTCACTAGTGTTTACGTCAGAGGTATTCAAGAAGTTGATTGTAACGCTACCAAAAGATAAAATGAGGCACACACAGGAAACTTTTCCTATCTATCAACTGCCAAAATGCTTCTCTTTGGGGCGGTGGGGTTAGGGAATTACATATCTGTTTAAACTTTTGGAAACTATAGGAATTACTTATATGTGCCTGGTGGTGTAAGACACTATACTACTGACAGAACTTTGTATGACAACTGTGATAGATTTCACCTTCTTAATATAGCATAAACTCAGATACGCCAGCTGTAAACTTTTGAGATAAGCTTAATTCATTACAAATTTCGTGATATGTTAGGTTTGTTACCCCTGGCTAAATTTATTAGTGCTACTCATTAGTCTCCATAAAAGATTTAACATGCGTGCTTCAGTTGAGTAGAAAGACAGGTTCATCAGAACTGTATACTCGATCTTCTCCTTACATTAAAAAGGGCATATCTCTGAGTGATTTATTGTATGCAATTTTTATGGATGGCTTGGCAGTGTGAAACATGTCTTACATGTGACTGGGGTTATTAGCTGTTAAGCAATGCAGAATTTTTAAAACTTCTGTATAGTGAGATTCCATTCAACCATAGCCTATATTTGGTACTGAAAAAGGTTGAATTTTTTCTCATATCCGTGACCTATTACATGCAATTGCAACACTTGACAAATTCAGCACTTTTATGACTTACTAGCACTTTCAGGTAGCCAGACCTAGTAATGAAGGAGCACAGCGCATGGGCCAGTGGATTACCAGTTTTATTAAACATGCTTAGAGAACAATGGTTTAATTTTGGAGTGACGTCCTAGAAGAACTGCTTACCGTAGCTAAAAGTCTCACCCTTACCAAGTGTAGGCAAAGGAAGAATGAGCCATAACCAGAGAGAGTTCCAATATAATGCAATTTGGCCAGTCAAAGGGCCCAATAACTCTATTGATAGTATGTCAACGGATGGCTGGTGCCTTGGCTAACCTACTACCCACAAAAATAAGACTGCACTTTATAAAGCTCGGTAAGCAGTTAATTTCAAACCTTTATTCAGTTTTTTCCCACAATGATAAACCAATTTTTCATTACTGTGCACAAACTTTCTCCATAAATACATTAATATTTTCTCAAGTGTATCAAAACTGATTTTAATGCAGTAAATTTCTTTTTAGAATTATTACAAAATGATGAAAGCATTACCAATCTTTCAGATCTATCACAACTGAAGCTGATGCATGTTATAAAAGTTTTTTTTAGCAGTTAATACAAACTCAAAGAAGGAATGGATTAAAAATAAGAAAACATGGCAACATCCCCCCCCCCTTTCCCTGCCATTACTCTGAAGAAAACTATTATGGTGTACCTTTATACCAAAGATTAAAAAAATTCTTAGTCTACCTTCTAGTGCTGAAATCTTTCAATAAGCATGGGACTAGGAACCCACAATCTCCATGTTATTGAGTGGTAAGAAGTCTATGGAGATGTATCAGCAGGAAAGACTGTAAATGGCAAATAACTCATACCTTTCATATAATGCATCCACCCCTGCATTATGTCATATGTGAAATGGGAAACTATTATGAATTGGTAACCAGTCAAAAATTACAGAAAATGCAAAAGTTAGGTGTTACTTCTGACCTAGACCTGAAATGTAATGGGCCAAGAACACTAACTCTGAAGAACACCAGATATCACATACCTATACCCACTATGGTGCCCATCAATAGAAACTCTTCAATTATAGGCAAAGGGTATACATTATCTTTAATACTAGCATTCAATTTTCTGTTATCAACAAAATATCTTGCTTAGCCATCTTTTTTCCCGACTGCCACATTTGGCGAAGCCTAGCGGATTAACTTTCCTTGATAATTCTTGTTCCCTAAATTTACTATTTTTTATTTCCTTGTGAAAATGAATGGGAACCTTATAGACCCTTGATTTAATAGGCGTTGTCTGCTCAGTTTCAATACCAAAGGGAAATTGATTAAACCTCGGTGGCTCATCCCCAACAGTGATTATGTCAGGATAACTTCTAACTGTGTTTATTTAGATGGGGATTGGGCCCAAGCTGACTTCATCAAGTTGTGGGTGTGTTTGTGTATGCGAGCCAGAGGCACGACTCACGTGATAATAACTGGCAAATTTGCACACAAAATTGCTACCCAAAATAATTCTTTTATTACATAAATTTAGAACACTAATATCTGTGGTTTTCTCTTATCTCCACCAGGTCATCCAATAATACATTTGTTATGGAGCCTTACACAAACTAACGCCCCTTCCATTGAGAGTTGAGAAGGGGAGACAGTTACGGTATTCTTACCAATACTCGGGCGAGTTCAATTTCCTGCCATATTGTGTACTGCTGGTACCCCTCTCATTTATCTCTCCTCTCCTGTGCAGGCACTAACATTTTCCTCTCTCATACATTCTGTAAGAAGTTTATACTCTCCTGCTAGGTCTTTTAGGGAATTATCTATACTTCCATATATTGTGATTTTATTTAATATAATAATGTCTAGACCCAGAATACAACTAACCCCTCCTTGAAGTGTATTACTGTCTGTCTGGTTTCTAATGACTTACCTCCTAGAGAATTACGGATGATTGGAGCTGCTGTCTGTAGTTCCATCGAGGTGCTTCTTTCTTTAGGAAGCAAAATGTGGTCTCTCATATCCAACAGTGATCTTATGGACTTGCCTGATAGGTTTACACACACTGCCAGTACCCCGAGCCACCATGAAGGTTCACGTGATGGGCTCATGAGATCGATTTACTCCTAGTACCATAGGTGTTATGTTTGGGGTTCCGATAGAGGCTCTTAACCCCTGTGCAGGGGCTTTTGCCAATAACTGCAAGATCTGTATGGACTTTTTTCTTTCTGACCACCCATGTATGGCCACTCCAAAGACTTTTAAAAAGACCTCATTCAACTGAAACTCTTTACTGGGGTGGTTTGGGTGAATGGTGAAACCATTGACCGTAGTTCAGGTAGCTTACCTGTCGTCACCATGCTCTGGGCATCTGTGTTTCTACCCATGTGTCTGATTTTCATTTAGGTGATGCTGCTGTAACTTACTACCACTATTTGTGATTAGATAGTAATCTCTTGTCTACATGTGTTAAATTATCGCATCTGTGTTCTAAGCTTGGCATTCGTTGTTCTTGCCTACTTCCCTTCTCAAGTCTAATGTATTTCATAGCCTCTCCATTTAGTCTTCTGAATTAGCAAGTACCGCCCTAGCTCCAGTTAGTTTAGTCATTTTGCAAATTCAGCTCACTGGCTTAACCACAACTTGTTTTCGTTCCCAGAACTATTCAGAGATCCCTACCTATGAGGTAAGGATTCCTTCAAACTGCCTCCTGGAATCTTCTACTGGTGTAAGCATCCACAATTTCAGTTGTCAGCAAATTTTGTATAGGCCAAGATGCTTTCCCCTCCTATATAAGGAAGCAGTCTGAAGGAATCCTTTGCTCATAAGTGGGGATATCTGAATAGATCTAGGAATAAAAAAAAGTTGTGGTTAAGCCAGTGAGCTGAATTTGAAAAATACCTAAACTAACCAGAGCTAGAGCGGTACTTGCTAATTCAGAAGACTAAATGGAGAAGCTGTGAAATACATTGGACTTGAGGAGGGAAGTAGGCAAGAACAACGAATGCCAAGCTTAGAAGACAGATGCGATAATTTAATACATGTAGGCAAGAGATTACTATCTAATCACAAATAGTGGTTGTAAGTTACAGCAGCATCACCCAAATGAAGATCAGACACATGGGTAGAAACACAGATGCGCAGACCATGGTGTCAACAGGTAAACTACCCGAATTACGGTCAGTTCTTCCTTGTCTGCATAAAAGTGGGAAAAGATGCAGACAAAGAAGAATTGTTCATAGGAATAGCCTATTATAAAAGGCTGTCAAAATTGTGTGGTAAACTAAATAGGTTGTTGAGAGCTATAGGGAGCTTTTGAGATGGAAATGAAACATGTTCAAGGAGAAAAGTCACTAGTTGGGCTGGAAAATAAGTCTTGAGGTGAGTGTGTCGTATGTTTCTTCGGATGTTATATGTCGTAATGGATGGAATGATCTGAGAAGTCAGATAAAGGACAGTGTATAGATAAAGGTCCAAGGGTGTAGGATAAATAACTTGGACAAATTAAATACTGGTTAGTTTGCCTATGCTGATTAGTTGGAAAAAATTGTAGAAACTAGAAAAAGAGTATGAAACCATTTGTCAACTCTCCCTTATGGAAGTAAAGTGTGGATGAAAAAAAAATGGGAGGTGACTTTTAGGAAAGGAACTTTTTGCAGGGTATGATTAATAAACGGTAAGAAATGTATTAATATACCAGTGGTGAAAAAATGATCTTAGGTAAGAGGTTGGGTGAGACCATGGTTAGGTCAAGTGAAAAGAATAAATGTTTGTAGGTTAGTGAATGGAATTTCCAATTTAGAGTTATCTATAGGTAGAAGGAGAGGAAGGGTTAGAAAGGAGTAGAAAAAGGAGGGGAAAGACATATTTGATAGGGACCTTAATCTCCAGGAAGGGCGTTGTATAAAAGGGTAAGGGTGTACAGGGAAATATGTGTAATGAGGTTCGAGGTACTGTAGTTGTATAAAGCTGGCAATGATCTGGAAGTTAAATTTCGAGTTGTACCACTATGTTGCATGTGAAATCGAAAATTGCCCTTAATTTAAAAAAAAAAAAATAGTTTCCCCACAGGTTTTATACTTTAATATTTTGAAATCCCTCTGTAATAATATGACTCATCTGTGATAAGGCTGAAATTTCCACATAGATGCTTAGTTACAGTATAGTAGTACCAGTTTTTAGGTTATGTATACTTTTTGCTTCAGATTGACAGATGATTTACCATTATTCAAATTCCTTTAAGAAATCTATTTAGCAATCTTATGTTTTAAGAATCAGTAATGGTAAAGAAAAAATAAAGAATCTTTCATTAATCATCATTTAATTTTCATGAAATGAATAAATGATTACATTTCCACGGACAGAAAAGATCTGTAGCTCTAGTTTAGTTTTCGGTATGAAATATGGCCAAATGTTTATTCTATTAGCACTCCTTAAAGGGGGCAGGGTCTAGATCAATGAATAAGGTTCCATCTTGGCATGCTGTCTTCTCTGCAACTTGGCTCATAAAAGTCGAATCAAGAACAAGCCAGGCCATGTCGCAACCACACTCGAATGGATTATCTAAAACAGAAATAGAATAAATATTAAGACGAATGTTTATATGATCAGGATTATTCTATATGAAAGTATTCCAGATGGAGGATTTTGTTTCTAGTGCTCCTCCAGGTAGTAGAAAAACAAAAAGTAATACCTGTTTGATTGATTGATTGATTTGAGGTTTTCTGGCATCAATCAATCAATCAAACAGATATTACTTTACTGTTTTTTAATACCTTTTTGAACTGAAATGTAGTGAATACACGATAAGGTTACAATGTAAATTCAGTCAAAACTATAAAGCAAAAGTGAAAATGAAAAGGTAAAATCGTTATTTTTTCTACCCCAGTCGTCAATGAGTTTTGTTTTCTGGTTTTACAGCACTTAACAACCTTAAAATAAACAAATTCTTCTCCTTACATTCGATGTTTAATATTCCTCCAGCCTCCACGTACGGCCGCCATACCTTTTCCTCTAGTAAATGTAATTTGTTTGACCTGGCACGAATATTATCAATTACACCTAAAAGAAGAGACGTTTTTATTTCAGAAAATAAAATACTCATTAACTATGTAAAGGGTTTATAGAATTTCGAATTTTCCCGCCAGTTCTAGTATTATTGTTATAGATTAACCGATGGCTAGTTAGATCAGACAGATGTTTCATTGCAGTTGAAGTTAGATTTTTTTTTTCATTTGACAAAAGAATTTTGAATTCTGAAAGTATAAGCTTACTTGATTTGTTTCAATATCAGTTTTGTATATCACATTTTCTTACTTAAAATTGTTGATTTCAAGTTATAACTGTGAATTACAACTCATACAAGAATTTGGAAAATGTGTAAACCCACCTACGAACGTATCCACTTCAATGGTTTCAATTTCGTTGTATTCTATATAGACTACAGACCCTAAAGCTTCAGGGTCAGGCAGTTCAAATGTTCCGGAGGACAATGTTTTCAAATTTGTTGCGGCAACATCCACATATCGTAGTTGAGGTAAACCTACGAAGGTTCCTGCAATAACGAGATATTTTAATGGTTACTTTATAAATACTATGTATTACTCACTCGTCAAATTATTAATCTACTCTGATGTTGTATTTCTAATAATTTAGGTAGTTGTAGTATCGATTTTTTGTTACTTTATTTCTATGCAAATAACAATACTTGATATCAGAATGAAGTGAAAAGTGAAAACCCTCTCATAGATTTTGAATAAAAAGATGATGTTCAGAATGCTTTCCATGCTCTGTGAGTCTATGACGACGCCAGTATAGCTTGGGACGTCGGTCAAGTACAAGTTAAAGGACCCCGTCTGAGGATGTCCTTGCTAGGCACATGTAATAATCTAGCTTATAAGATAAGAAAAGTTCCAACGTGTCGTATTAGTCCGTAAGTTTGGAACATATATATATATATATATATATATATATATATATACATATATATATATATATATATATATATATATATATATATATATATATATGTATATATATATATATATATATATATATATATATATATATATATATATATATATATATATATATATATATATATACATACATATATATATATATATTTGTTCCGACATAGAGACTTACTTCGAAGCACTTTCTTAGGAGTTACTGGAACCTCCTCTCAAACGACCAGAGTTTTGTGTAGTTTACCCTACTTCCATTTTCTAGCGGTAGGTCTCGCGGGGGGAAAACATACCCCGAGAGCAATGCCCAAGGTAGGTCACGCGTTAGCCAGTTCAGGTCTTCAGTAAGTTTTCTGGTCGCGTCGTGTTCACACGTCGCTCCTTTACGACTTTGCTTCTTTACGAGTGATTAGTGCTATTGCTGTGTGCTTTTACTTAGTTCTTTTGTGCTTTATTGGCGTTTTAGTGCTTTCTTTCCTTTGTGCTTGTGGCTAGAGAGCTTTGTGTTGTGCTATGGAGCATACTTGCCGTTGTCCTGGGCCTAGAGCCGGGAAAGCGTGTGGGGTTTTCTTATCGAAGCCCGATGTGGATCCCCATTCTTTGTGTTCCTCGTGTATGGGAAAAGCGTGTTCTCCTTCGGACACGTGTCCGGAATATGCTGGCTGGAGTGAGGGCCAATGGGTGAAATTTGGAACAAAGAAGAAGAAGGCTATGAAGCAATCTCCAAGGAAAACAAGTTTTTCTTCCCCTGCGACGTCTGCGGGCGAGGGTTCTTGTAAGGTTCCGTCTTCTTCCCCTACCCAGAGTAGGGGACGAGGTAAGTCGGTGAAAAGGGAAAAGTTGGTGCCTCTTTCCCAGGGGTTTGATGTTGCGGGTAGTTCTTCGATGTTCACGGCGGATCAGGCGCCCGTAAGTGTGTGTTGTGGGGGTCCGACGGACGTTGCTCTCGTACGTGGGGAGCGCGTCTCGGCGGAGGACCCCATGTGGAATAATCATGTCCCTTTTTCATCGCCAGATTCATGGGTGGATGTCTCAGGCGCTTCGGCTGCGGAAGGTGCCGTCGGTAGAGAGGATTCCCCGCAGGAAGACCCGTTGGCATGGGGTGTACCAAGGACTCAGATGAGGTCTCCGCTGGATATGGAGGAGGGCCCGAACGAGTCCTTCCCTTTCATGGTTCGTCCGTCGTCGTTGGCGCCGACTACGTCAGCAGTTCCGGAGACTTTTTTGCAGCCTTCTACGTCCGGAATACGACGTAGTCCCAAGAAACCTTCGTCGGGTTCGCAGTCGAGGTATACGGGCAAGTCAGACTTGTCGGTGCACGATTCGTTGGGCTCGTTGGGTGAGAAACGTCGGAGGAGACACGTAGGAGAAAGAGAGATCAGTCTGTGAGGAGGAACTCCCCTTTGCGGTCTCCCACAGGATCTATTGACAGGAGAGGAAGTTCTCGCTCTCCTCCAAGCAAGAGCAAGAGACCTAGTTCTCCGCAAGGGACATGGGTCTTTGTTCCAGACAACAGGTTGAGGGACTTGACAAAGACCAAGTTTGATAGCCAAGCGGGCAGGAGACAGTCCTCCTAGAAGGGCCTCCGATAGCCTCGGCATGGCGTCAGCCGATGAGAGGAGGGCCTCGTTTTGTAGGCATAAGTCCCGTCCTAGAGACAATCAATCCGCCCAGCGGGGGAAGTCGTCTCCGAGGTCGGGCAGCCTCGACAGGTCTCCCCATCGGGATGATAGGCGAGGACGGGCTCCTCCGTCGTACTATTTCATGGAGGAGCCTGTTCCTTCGTCTAGGGCCTCGAGGATGGAGGAGACTGCCGGCGAAGAGGATGAGAACTACCGAGGGTCCCGTCCAAGCGGAGGTGCCCGTGACCATGTCTCTCCCCAGTCTAGGACGGAGGAAGTGGACGACGAAATTACGATGCCGACGGAGGACTCCGCATATAGGAGGGTTATCTCCTTGATGAGAGGCCACACCAACTTGGTGGAGCCCGTCCCACAAGAAGAGGAAGTGTGGACCTCCAGGTTAAACAAGTTTCTGGTGGCGCCCTCTCAGAAGAAATCCTCGCTAGCCCTTCCGGAGGCCAGAGATGTGGGGGTAGGCAGAACCCACATTGACAAAGTTATAGCCCGCAATAGTGACTCTGGTAAAGGCTATAGTGCGGCTAAACTATTTCAGGGACTTAAGTCCCAAAGCAAATATTATACATTGGAAGGAAGACCGCACGGGACAAGCAAGATGGAGGAGGCCCTGGACATTTTATGCCAGGGCTTCTCCGACGAAAGGGTGTCATCGGCTCCCACCTTCTTCTCCGAGTCCGTGATGATGGAGGAGATGTCGAAGGACCTGGTCAACGTCGCCTCGTGGTTGGATTGGTGGGCCACCACCTTAGTGGGCACTCAGTTCCCAGCAGACTCGATGGAGCCTGCCAAACGTGAGGCGTTGAACGAGTTGTTTGGATCAGGTAGCGGTGCCCTGAAGTTTCTGACGTTCCAGTCCTTGGCTCTCTCCGCGAACTGGGTACTGAGGAGAAGAGACGCTTCGATTAAGAACTTGCCAGTAAAGATCCCCGACAGAGAAGTTAGAGCCCTGCGGAACATCTCCGTATGGGAGGAACAACTTATCCCCTCTAAAAAGGCAGAAGAGTTAGTGGAGAGGATGGTTAAGAAGAGGGAACTCTCCGTACGTAAACCACAGTCGGCGAGACGACCCTTCATCAGGAGGCCCGTGGCGGACGTGCCCTCGACTTCGCGGTCTGTACCAACTCAAGGAAGGCAGGAACATTCCTCAGGACAATGGTCCCAATCAATGAATACCCCCCCAAAGGGGACCTTCCTCAACTCCTCCATCCTACAGGAGTGCGTACTCATCCTCCAGAAGAGGACGGGCAGGCCGGTCATCCCGTAGAAGATAAGATGAGAGGCCCCCCTCCCCTGCCCAAGCCTCAGGTAGGGGGATGCCTCAGACTTTCTTGGCAAGCATGGAAGCTCCACGGAGCAGATCCGTGGACAGTAACGGTAGTGAAGGAGGGTTACCGGATTCCATTTCTGGAAGACCCGCCTCCGTTGATTCCAGCAAGTCAGGCGGACTGGCTGGTTCCCAAGGACCCGGCAAGAAGGGCAGCACTGCACGGAGAAGTTTCCACGATGTTGCAGAAAGGAGCCCTAGAGACAGTGAATTTTCTGGGTCCAGGGTTCTACAGTCGCCTGTTCTTGGTAGAGAAGGTGACAGGAGGGTGGAGACCAGTAATAGACCTGTCAGCCCTCAACAAGTATATTCAGAAGACCACCTTCAAAATGGACACCCCAAGAACAGTCATGGCGTCCTTGAGGGAAGGAGACTTTATGATATCCATAGACCTCAAGGACGCCTATTTTCAGATTCCTATTCACCCAGCAAGCAGGAAGTTTCTCTGGGTGAAGTGGGGTGCCCAGATTTTACAATTCAAGGCCCTGTGCTTCGGACTTTCCACGGCGCCCCAGGTATTCACGAGGGTGTTTACGACAGTCTCTGTATGGGCACACGAACGGGGGATTCGTCTAATTCGATACCTGGACGACTGGCTACTCCTTTTTTCCTCAAAGGAAGACTTGAAGCAACAGGGCGAAGACCTTCTGCAGTTATGCAAAAATCTGGGCATCACCGTCAACCTGGAAAAATTTCAGTTGACCCCGACCAACAGAATGACTTACTTGGGAATAGTTCTGGACTCATTACAGGTCAAGGCCTTTCCATCCTTAGACAGGCTGAACAACCTAGACCGAGTTCTCTGTCCCTTCCTTTTAGGACATCCCAGAAGGGCGAAGGATTGGCAGAGGTTGGTGGGACATCTGGTGTCCTTAGAGAAGCTAGTTCCACACGGGAGGCAGAATCTAAGGAAAATTCAATGGAACCTAAAGGAAAATTGGAACCAGAGAAGTTCCCCAGACAAAATGGTGCCAGTCCTTCAGGAAACCAGGGAAGCTCTAGAGTGGTGGCAGGATCGGGCACACACTAAAAGGGATGCCATTGTCCGCCGAACCCCCGGAAATCCTTCTGTTTACGGACGCATCGAAGGAAGGATGGGGTGCACATCTTCGGGAAAAGACAGCGAAGGGAAGATGGACAGAGGGGGAAAAGTCCCTACACATCAATGTCCTGGAGATGAGAGCAGTCCAAGAAGTCAGCAAACACTTCACAAAGGACTTGAGAGGGAACTCAGTGGCTTTGATGTCAGGCAATGCTACCGTGGTGGCATATGTAAAGAAGGAGGGAGAACTGAAGTCAAAGGAGTTGTGCAATCTTGCCCTACAGATCCTGGAGTGGGCGGAAAAGGAGGAGGTCAACCTGACAGCAAGGTTCATTCCGGGGAAAAAGAACGTCCTGGCAGACGGCCTCAGCAGAGTGGGACAAGTAGTAGCAACAGAGTGGTCCCTGCATCCACAAGTGGCAAGCTACGTCATTCAGATGTGGGGGTCCCCGGTAATGGACCTTTTTGCAACAAGGTTGAACGCGCAACTCCCTGTATTCTGTTCTCCTGTCCCAGACCCGCAAGCAGCAATGGAGGACGCCTTTCAACACAGGTGGGACGGTCTCGACGTCTACGCATTTCCACCCTTCTCCCTAATAAGACAAGTCCTCAACAGGGTGAGGACGGCAATCGACCTAAGGATGACTTTGGTAGTGCCTTGGTGGCCGGAGAGAGAGTGGTTCGCAGACCTAAAAAGCCTAGCCATTCTCCTTTCGTGGCCTCTTCCCAGCAAGACAGATCTCTTGAGGCAGCCACACTTTCAGAGGTTTCACGAAAACCCGCAATCCCTTCGTCTTCACGCCTGGAGGTTATCCAGTGCCTCCTGAGAAGACAAGAGTACTCGACTAAGAAAGCTAAGAGGATGTCCCTTTACTTAAGAAAATCTTCCACGGCTATCTACCAATCCAAGTGGACGATGTTTGTTAAGTGGTGCAAGAATAAGAAGATAGAACCCTTAGAAGCATCAGTTCCCGTTATAGCGGATTTCCTGGTCCATCTCAGGGATAAGATGGCCATATAAGTCCCAGCGATTAAAGGCGTTCGTGCTTCCCTTGGCCAAGTTTTCCTTTTGAAGGGCATAGATTTGGGGTCCTCCAGGCATATTTCCATGCTCATCAGGGCCTTTGAACAAGCATGTCCTCCTTCTTCCCCCAGAATTCCGAGTTGGGACCTGGCTAGGGTGCTAGACATGCTCCGTAAACCACCCTTCGAACCCTTAAAAGATATAGTGGACAAGAATCTCACGTTCAAAGCAGTCTCCCTATTAGGGTTGGCCTCAGCTAAGAGGGTGGGCGAGCTACATGGATTGTCGTATGAAGTAGAGCACTCTAGAGGGTGAAAGGATATCACCTTTAAGTTTGTTCCCTCCTTCGTTGCCAAGACCCAGAATCCTTCCGTTTGGGATCCTAGGTTTGAAAGTTTTACGGTCCCAGCAATTCCGAACTCAGGTAATCAGGAAGACTTGAAATTGTGCCCTGTAATAGGGTGATTAGGAAGTATCTTGAAAGAACGACAAAGCTCCGTCCGACTATTAAGAACCTCTTCGTATCCTGCGGTAAAACTAAAAAGAACATCTCCAAGAAAACCGTTTCGTTCTGGCTCAGACAAGTGATTATTCAAGCTTATTCAGGTGAGGGGCGTACAGTACCAGTACAGCCGAGGGCTCATGACGTTAGAGGCCTAAGCACTTCTCTAGCGTTTGAAAAGAACATGTCGGTGGCTCAGGTGCTTCGAGCAGGAACTTGTTCGAATCAGTCGACATTCACCGCTCACTATCTCAAAGATTGTACGAGGAAGTCCCTAGATGGGTTTTCGATTGGGCCAGTCTTCTCGGCGCTTCATCCGGTTTGACGGCTTAAGCCCCAGGTTCAATCGCTAATCACAAATGCTCTAGACACAAGTATGGTTATCTTTTGATTTCTCCTTCTTCCCCCTTTTTTCTCGTACTATCAGTCGTCCTCGGGTCTTTTACAAAATAGACAAGTCTCAAGAGTCGTCAATATTCATCAAACACAACAAGGAATATTTTGAAGGGTGAGTGTTAGTTACGCACTTAATGAGTCCTTTGTGTAGTTTATTTTAATTACCATCGGGTCTATGTCTGGGAGGCACTCCCATCTCCTAAAGTGTAAGTCTCCTAAGAAAGCGTTTCGAGGTAATTCTCTGTGTCGGAACAAATCACAAATTTTTAGTAATTTGTATTTTTCCTAACAATACTTACCGAGAAACACTTTCGGGTCATGGCCCCCCCCCCCCCTACCGTCCCCCAGTTGCCTCACTGTTCTTGAGTATTGTTCCTTACTTAAAACTTACTGAAGACCCAAACTGGCTAACGCGTGACCTACCTTGGGCATTGCCCTCGGGGCACGTTTTCCCCCGCAAGACCTACCGCTAGAAAATGGAAGTAGGGTAAACTACACAAAACTCTGGTCGTTTGAGAGGAGGTTCCAGTAACTCCTAAGGAAGTGTTTCTCGGTAAGTATTGTTAGGAAAAATACAAATTACTAAAAATTTGTGATATATATATATATATATATATATATATATATATATATATATATATATATATATATATATATATATATATATATATATATATATATATATATATATATTATATGAAATGTCCCTTAATATTTACTTAAGAAAAACAAAATACATTTTTTAATCCTCAGAAGTTCGAGTCTTTGGCACGTTCAGTTACCATTAAGTATAATTACTTGCAAACATAGTAACAAATAAGCTATGTTGTCCAACAATAAATATAATGACCACAGTTTTGACAAAAAAAAAAAAAAAAAAAAACATTTAGTTATAAGCAAATACTTACCAGGCAATAAAGTTTGAAGGTTTAAACCTCGCACACCAATTTCAGTTATGTTTGGTAGTTTTTGAAAAGCATCCGCCGGCAGAGGGCCTTCTATATTATTGCTTTGAAAACTTATGAACTGAAGAGAACTGGACTGCAGCACAGGGAATGATGTTAATCGATTGAAGTCGAGACCTAGACTTTCCAGTTTAGTGAAATTTCGCAACTCCTCAAAAGGAAAGGATACAATGTGGTTTGAAAAAACCGTAATTTTCGTAGCTGTTACATAGCTTCCAGCAAATGCTAAGGGCTCCACTCGCTCTAAAATCCCGGACGTTATTCGTATTTCTTGGAAAGAAGCCTTTCCCAAGTCTCCTGGTCTAATGGTCGTCAGGTACTTGTTGTTTTCAATTTTGAGCCTACCAAAATCAGAAGCTCTAAATTCCCTGTTGAAAATACTTGCCAGCTGCTCGTTGCTCGTTACGTCACTACAAGTCAGTTCAGTCGGCGGGTAATGAAATTCTTTACAAGTGCAGGGGAAAATATCTTCAGGTGCTGGACATGTCTTCGTTTGACCGTCAATTCCATCCACTAGAATTAAAACCGGAACGACAAGAGAAAAGTATATAGCCATTAGTGCGCTGTATGTAGTAGAAGATGCGTGGAAGCGTACTGATAGTCAGCTTATACAATAGTAGCATTATCAATAAATAATCTTGCATGAGAAATTTTGATAAGCGTTGTCGGCTTGCTAATCAGATTTGCATTATTACACTGTATTCCAGAAACGTTTATATTGTATACTTAAAAATATAACATTGTAATGAATACGTGAGCTTCTTTATTTTTATATATTTTATTTTTATTCTCTTAATTGTTGTTTGAATGTTCATTCTTGCATCTTTTACACTTATGGTATTATCCCATGGAACTCATGAATATATTATTGTTATTTTTTTTTTTAATGTGCACATGCAACTGTTGTTTTTCATGACTCTTACCTAATGAGTTCAGTTATTTTCTTACTTTGGAATTCTATGAGGGTTTGCAAGTTGCTGCTTTTTTTGTTGTAATATTATGCACCGACGACTAAATGGCTATAGCTTTTTTATATTCCGGTTATAGAACTGAAAGAAATAATGATTCATATAAACCACAAAACATACTTTTTCAATCTTGTCGTTGGTAATCAGACAAGTAGTGGCAATACGGAGAAGGCACAGCACAATAAAAAAAATGATAATAGACATAATAACAACATGTGTTATAACAATTATAGTTATATGAAGAAGAAGAAGAAGAAATACTAAAAATGAGGAAAAGTACGATAAATAAGTATTTATACACTATCTTTTTAAACTAGAAAATACTTATAATGCCAAAATAATCTTTTTGACGCCCTATTTTCTTAGTTATTCGATACAGTTGTAAAATAAAGAAAGTTTCAAAATGTTAATGAGATTATCATTACCAACGAGGCAATTTAGCCCAAGGATTAGATTTATTGTTAATGAAGAGAAATTCTACTAATGTTGGCGAGAACAAGCGATAGTCAAATAATTTAGTAAACATTTTATATATATAATATATATATATATATATATATATATATATTATATATATATATATATATATATATATATATATATATATATATATATATATATATATATATATATATATATATCTCCCCATGTCAACGAATAATGAGACATCGGAACATGAGTTTTTCACTTTATTACAAAATGTTTTGTGAACGCACTTTACACAGCCCGTTACTCTGACGAGTACCCACTTGCTCTTATGATCGCACGAGGGGTACTGCTTAACCCTCGGTAAATAAATGGAATGTTGCTCTGTCAATATGCTGAATTGTTAGATTTTCTGGATTTCTCCTCTGTGATAAAAATATACTGTCACCAATAGGCTTGAAACACATCATGAATCAGACTTCACACACGTGACCTATGACAGAGTTCAGTAGTACTCTTAAAAAGGTAATTAATCTCACTGCATAGAACAAATACTTCTACAGATTTTTCATGCAAGGATTAGGAAGTATATATATATATATATATATATATATATATATATATATATATATATATATATATATATATACACACACACACACACATATATATATATATATATATATATATATATATATATATATATATATATATATATATATATATATATATATATATATATGTGTGTGTGTGTGTGTGTGTGTGTGTGTGTGTGTGTGGGTGTGTGTGTAAAGCAGACATGTAGGACTGAAAATGAATATGAATTAACCAAGGATAATGTTGAATGAAAGTGCAGAGAAACAACAAATAAGGGTTATGGGCGAACAAAATGAGATTATGAAAAATGAAAAGCCACTTCCTCTAAAATTGAGAAGTATTGAATCAGATGGTCCTACCAGTATTAACTTATGCATGGGAAACTTGGAGCATTACTAAAACCTTAGAACATAAGCTAGTTACAACTCAGAGACATGGAAAGAAAATGAGCAACATGGGTATGAGAGTGAACTAAAGTAGAGGATATTGGAACATGTAAGAAAAAAAAATGTACATGGGTAGGACATATAATGAGAATGACAGATGATGTAAGAACATTAAGAATAACAGAATGGGTCACTAGAGCTCGCAAAAATCTGGGGAAGGAGAAAAGGCAATAGATTGACGTGTGCAAAACAACAATGAAATGTAAAATAAGATCCTGGAATCCAAATAACATTGATAATACGAATTTATGAAATCAAGCTTAAGTTTCATTGTAAATAATTCTCCACCTAAGGTAAGACACCTTTGATGAAAACAGTATTTCTTTTTTGTCTTATTACTCGCTGACCAACAAGTGTAAGCTTGCTAGCTCATGTTTTATTTACTTGAATTTTTGTGACGTTCTTGCTCACAAGTATTTGTTTTGAAGCTCAATGCCTGTTATAACCTAACAGCCCACTTACTTTAAAGTAGTGTCTAAACTCTCGCCTTCCTTTTTGTGAATCAGGACTACCTTTGGCAACATTAACATAAAAATCCACAAGTCTTTTGTTATAATAGCCTTCTGTCCAGTACATTAACATTAACATCCACAAATGTTTTGTGTTATAGCCTCCTGGCTAGTACAGTATGGTAGCAGATCGGTCCCTGCCCTTGACCGTGAATGTAAGCTTTTTATTGGAGAGGATACTGCTATGTTTGGTTACCACAGTTGGGGGTTGGCCTTGCCCGGCTAACGTCCTGTTGGACGTCTCTGAATGATATGGGAAATGAAACCGGACTCCTTCATCGTATACATTTAATACTATTAATGAAGAGTCATATAATCCACAACTATAACCTCTTGGTCAAAAGCCGTTCTTTAAGAAAATGCCGCAAGAAGAACATGCAGAGAATGAAGTACGAAAATGAAAATATTCAGCAGAGATTAGCGACTCTATGAATTTTGTCTTTGATAATCTTTCTTCTACAGCCAAGGTTACAGAATTTTGTATTTGTCGATAAATCATCAGCTCATCTCCAATTTTCCTGACGGGATAGTTAGAATTAGAAATTCGTTGCGCTCGTTTTGATTCTTGAAGTAAGGTTCATTGACCAATGGAATCTTTACCCTCCCTATTGTCGCCCAATGTTTACAATTCCCACTTTATCTAATGCTTTTGCACTTATTTTGCTGAAGGTAGTGTGTGATGAATTTGCATGAAATCCTTGGACCAATAAATGCCCTTTTTTGCAATCACCAATGCTTTACAGAAATCCCTTAATTGCTGTCGGAAAATTCGTATGATTGTCCTAGACTTAATGCTGCCTTTGGCTGTTAATCATAAGGCTCTTGTTTTCAAACTTGAACAAATAAAAGTAGTAGGCCATTTCTTAGAATCATTGCTGAATTTGTAAGTTATAGATCGCTATCAGTAATTGTTGGTAGGCACCACAGTGACTATAGGAATGTAATGTGGGCACACAGTTACTATAGGCATGTAACATTACTCATAGGTGTTCCTCTTGGTAGTATTCTCGTCCCACATTTCTTGTTATAACGAATGATGTGAGGTTTGGCTTTGAAGACAAGCTTGTTGCATTTGCAGGTAATGCTACTTGGTATGTATTACACCATCTTATGAATGTATACCCATGGTTGTTGGATCCGTTAATAGAGATCTAGCTAAAATTAGTATGGTGCAAATTATTGGGGGAGGGGTTAAGTTGAACAAGACTCAAATATGATTGTAAGTCAAAAACAGTGGCTCCTCAACATCCAACTACATACCTTTCATTTAGAATCCTAGATGTGATAATTAAGTGCAATTTTACTTTATTGGATACATTCGGTATGTTTCTTCTTCAATGAAACGAAAAATTCTGGCCATCCTTTACATTCAGAATCTCCCAGACTAAACTATCCAGTACGTAATACCAGGCCTATTGATATTTCTAACAGTCGTGCCTTCTTCACCTTACTGTACTCCGTAATAAGGCTCATTTCTAAATATACTAGAATTTATTCCAGTTATGGCCAGGCTGTGGAGTGATCTTCTTAATCTGTTAGTTAACGTGTTTCGTTATTTGAGTCCAAGAAAGTTAAAACTGTATTGTCTGCGCCACCTTAAAAAGTTATGGTTCCAGTTGGTACATGTCTTCTGGTTCTGTCCTTCCCCATAATAGTCAGGTAACCATTGAGTATCATTTCCACTGCTTACTCAACAGAGTAATGCTGGGCTGTAAAGAACGGTGCATAATTCATTTGTGTAGTTGTGGAATTGTACCTAAGTCTCATAGCCGGTAAAACTACATAATAATGCAATGAAGCAAAACATTATGTGAAGATAGGTCTTTTTGGAAATGTTCTTCCGTTGAACATGTTGACATGTCTCGTTTCATAGAATAATTACTACATAACTATTTAAAGCTGTTCTTGTTCTTGCTATATATATATATATATATATATATATATATATATATATATATATATATAATATATATATATATATATATATATATATATATATATATATATATATTATTTCTCACATGTAGCTTATTCACGACATCTCCGTTTCCCTTCCGCACCGGGGCTGCTTTCCCCATTGGAACCCTTGGACTTGTGGCATCTTGTTTTTTCCAACGAAGGTCGTAACTTGGCCAGTAATAATAAACATAACATCGCTGTGTCAGTTCACATAATTATTAGGTATAGGTTATTTTTCACACGGTTGTGTCAATCATTAATTTATCCAAGAGAGATCTTGATGTTTTTTACTTGATTAATATTTTATAAAGTTATTACACACTTGGTTAGCGTCTTTCATCATAAATTTTTTTATTTTCTCAATTCATCATCCAAAAGGCTTAATTGCTACGTCCATAGCTTATTTTTTTCTTTACTTGGAAAATTTCCAGAGTATTGCTCACATTAACACGAAGAATTTCATCAGCTGTTGCACACATTTTCCGTTCTCATTTGCTGTACGTACTTTTATTGTTGTAGAATTATTTTATACTGTTTAACGGCTTTTTTTTTTTTTCATCGAAGAGACTGTCATTTCAGTATGCGTTTATTCAATTTCAACTTATAATTTAAGAACAGAATTCCGGTTCAAAGATGCTCATTGATCAGGGCTTAATAAACCTTTCATGTAAGTACCATTCCAGGATAGATGAAATGAACCAACCGGAATTGCTTAAATTGTCGTTAAGGGAGGCGGAATGGGCAATTTAACCAGCCTCATTCAATACTGCTATGGGCAGTACATCAAGCTATGGCGGAGGACATAACCCCAAATGAGTCATTTCTGGCAATGCTATTAGACATTGTGGACTTCTAAAGGGTCGAAGCTTTCTTTTTGGTACCTTTCCATCTCACTTTCATCCATTTATCTCGTTTAGTTTGAAGGTAATTTATCATTATGGGTCTTTCTTATTCCATTAGTAAATCCCTCTCTCTCTCTCTCTCTCTCTCTCTCTCTCTCCTCTCTCTCTCTCTCCTCTCTCTCTCTCTCTCTCTCTCTCTCTCTCTCTCAACACCAGATTGAACTATTTAAAATACTCAGTGAAAAGAGGAATAAGGAAATGTGTGTGTTGTATTGTTATAAAATACATGATATTATGGGTTTTACTAGTGGTCATGTATAATATAAGTGTTTCAGGAATAAATCTTTTGTTTCTGAATGGGGCAAGTTTAGGTTTTTTTTTTTTGGGGGGGGGAGGGATTTAAGAAAATATTCTTAAAGTTAATCGAATGAAAAAAAACCATGAAAAAATGTCTTGTTTATAATATATATATATATATATATATATATATATATATATATATATATATATATATATATATATATATATATATTATATTTTATTATATTATAATTTTATATGGTACTATTAAAGAAATGATAGATTTACCTTCTCAGAAAATTATTTTAGCCTAGTGTCATTTAATAGCAAATGAAAAGGAAAAATAGTGGGATTAGAAATTTTGCTCAACTCGTTAGTAATTTATTAAGAAAAGTAACTTCGATACTTGAAATGAAGATTTACTCTCAGAAATGTTTAAAACTGCTACATTTTGCCTAACTACAAATTTTCTATGACAGAAGTATGTACAATTCAATTAGTTATCTATTTTGGTTTCCTGTATTCTAAATAGTTATGCAATTTGTTTCATTTCCTTACTGGTAAACTTTCTAATCCTCATTTCTTCACTAGAATTTTTGATTTATATCTGTTTCATCATGTTTTTGATAATTTTCAAGTTTGTTACATCACACTTCAATCAGACATTTTCATCTTCAATGATTCAACGTTTTCATATATTTCGGCGATTTGTGATAGTGGTCATCAGTCGGCGAGATATCGGTAGTTAAAAGCTAACTGGTCGCCGTTGAATGTTACAATGAAATTAACGTTATTTGAATAACAAAACGAAAATCTCCAGACGCAGTTGGTTTATTGACTAGTCCCTGAATAGTCGATGCAATAGTGTTTGCAGTCTATTTTTTTTTATTATATTTTTCATCAAAATCACGAACAATGTATATATATATATATATATATATATATATTATATATATATATATATATATATATATATATATATATATATATATATATATATATATATATATATATATATATATATATATATATATATATATATATATATATATATATATATATATATATTATACAGTATATGCAGAGAGAGAGAGAGAGAGAGAGAGGAGAGGAGAGAGAGAGAGAGAGAGAGAGAGAGAGAGAGAGAGAGAGAGAGGAGAGAGAGAGAGAGAGAGAGAGAGCATTTTCCCTTCCTCTGTAGGCTCTATTTAAAGACTTTTATCGCGATAATGAGACATGTTTGGATTAGATTCCCAGTGGAGGTTATGTACAGAATTATGTATGATTTAATTTCGAGCTCCTTTGATGTGTGCTTCAAATAATAATTTGCTGTGTAGCCAAAATATACGTATATCTCCCGTAGACATTTTGCTGCACATACATCTAGAAAACGGGCATACAAAAGCGAGAACTAAAACAAACTTACTTTCGACCTGAGAAACCCATCGTGTTACTATTAGAAAAATAAAAAATATTGTTATTTGTTTATGACCAGGGTACAATTTTTTTATGTTACTTCCAGCTTGTGTTAAACACTAAGACACGTACAGGAGGATACTAATGGTCATACAAAAGGAGGTTACCAAAGAAGCGTGGTTATAAAACTATGGTTTGTTTGTTAAAGATAAGATAGAAAGGACAAACGTATAAGGTATTTTTTACCTCTAAGATGAATAAGGATTAGTGTACAACACGGTACGTCTGGTGTAATTTTTAAATGCCATCTGGTCCCTGTAATTGTTATAATTTCACTGAAATAACGCAAGTTTGGACGATACTATCGACGCCAACTGAAGTGTTAGTGTTTAAAAGCTATAGCAAGCGACGGTTGATTTCAATTACAAATAAGGGATCAAATTGCTTCACGTATATTTATTTGTTGAATCATGCGGTAATATTTCTTGTAGGATCCTGAAATGCTGCATGTGAATGGGACGGATCTGGACGTTTTATTTAATGATTCATTTTCGTAATTTTTTTTTCTTTATGAAAATTAAGGAATTTTGATATTTCCATATTTTATCCCGCCTCCCTTTTTCGAAAGGTTACAGTTCCTCCCCTGTACCATATTTTTTTTTTACTCCATTCCTACTTTGTAAATCAACAAGTTTTTTTATTCTACTAACTATCCGCGGCAGGTAACAAGAAAGTATTAAATTTGAAATTCCATTGAAGTGAAAATAATAATAACCAATTTTTCCTGAACACGCCTTCATTCGATGAAGTGAGATCGGCATCATATTTGATGTCTTCATGTGGATTACTGGTACTTGTCCAATTATTTTTGCTTCATTACAATATAATCGTTATTCTTTTAGTCAGCATTAATTTGTGTAATACTGCTGTAAATCATAAATGCATTCCTTCTGCAAATTGTCATTTTCCTTGTGAATGCATTGCGTCTGAAAAATAATTTTGATACATCCTGTGAATTTCTTTCTCTGAAAATTGAAGAATAATATTTCGTGCTGTGAAAGTTTAAGATGCTAGTTTCATGCGCCGAATGCATAAAGCTCCTTGAATTGTGTTTTGATGTCTTTGAACGACGTTAGTAACATGCATTTTGGCAATATTGCTACATTCTTCTTGAAATGTCCCAGCTAAGCTTCCTCTTCTCTTTTATTTTATAGAAGAAGTCGATTTAAATTCGACGGTGGTGGTGGCTCTGCAAATGCCGTGTCTCCAGATATCTTTCCCATTTTCCGTGCGTTCAAATGAGCAAAGTTTACCTTTCCTTCAGAATCTGGCAGATGCTAATATATTTCCCCTGAGGATAAGTTTCCAAACCGTGCCATCACTTGCTCATGGCGGTGTTGATTGCAGACTGGGCGACGTGACTTTGTGGGAGAAATCATCTCTTGATTTGGTTGTTTTGATGCAAATGTTTTTGAGTTTGCTTTTCTATCTTTGTAAGTATAAACTGCTTTGTTTTTTAAAAGAGGAATTTGTATGAGTATGATTCCTTTTCATTAATAGGGTTCACTTTCATTCTTTCAAAAAGTTATTTTTTTTAGCATTACAAAAATTTATGCAATTATCTCCGTAAGATAATGTTAACTACAATTAGTATAGAATTAAATTTATTATTTGGGTGATTGGTTACCTCCGCCAGTGAAGTTGGGAGGAGGTTATGTTTTACCCTATGTTTGCTATGTTTGTGTATGTTTTTGTGTGTTTGCTTGTAAGCAGCTTCCTGGCCACAATTTTAAACGTAGATTAATGAAACTTGCAGGGATTAACTTTTATGTAAAAAGCTGGAAATGATTAAATTTTGGAAGGTCAAAGGCTAAAGGTCAAGGTCACAGTCAAGCAAAATGCCCAATCCACGTAATCAGCCTTAAGTTTGGACATCGTTATCACGAGACTTCAAACTTGATTCATATTTGAGTGTATGAAAATCCACGCCAATTAATACATGTTAAGGTCAAAGGCCAAGGTCGAGCAAAAGGTCAAGAAATAAGCTGCCGCGGTAGAGGTCTGCACACTACTTAGTGCCCCTCTACTTTACTAAAGTTTTGACTGTTGGAAACTAATAATTATAGATATATGTGTATGTATATATATATATATATATATATATATATATATATATATGTATATATATATATATTATATATATATATTATATATATATATTATATATATATTATATATATATTATATATATGTATATATATATTTGTATATATATAATATATATATATTTTTATATATATAATATATATTTGTATATATAAATATATATATATATATATATATATATATATATATATATATATATATATGTGTGTGTGTGTGTGTGTGTGTGTGTGTGTGTGTGTGAGTGTAAAAACTGGGGATCATTTAAGCATACGCACTAACAACATCCCATACTGAGGAAGAAATATAATTTTTTTTATATAGATTTTACGTAGATTCTATGAAAAAACTTAGATTTGTTTTGATTGCTAAAGTAGGTCAAAAGAAGGGTAGAGAATCAGCAGTAGGCAAAAGGAAGGACAGAGGAGAAATGCCGAAAGAAACGATCTCATAATCACGATTTTTTTTTTTAACGCAGAAAATGGCCATGAAGAAGTCCAAACGGAGAAACGAAAAAAGAAATAGATTTTATCCTCAGTGATTATTTAATTTAAAGATGTTACAGTGATAAACAGATTAAAGTCAAGTGAACATGGAATGGTGAGAAGCAAAATTTTGTGTAAATATAAGCAAAGAAAGATAAAAGGTAATTTTAAGGATATAAACACTCCTGTGATACGAGAAAACGCTGATGAGCTTAGTTTAGCAATGCAAAATAGGTACTCCCAGCTACAATGTGATATGGAGGCAGGTAAAGATGACGTAAATAGTAATTTAACAAAAATGTATTTGAATCGGTACAAGATATTGCTGGAAAAGCTCGTAAGCAAGATCATTGAAATCTATAAAAAAAAAAAAAAAACCAGAAATCTAGTAAGGAAAAATTGGGAAATGTGGGTAGAATCCCAAAGAGATGAAATAGAATTAGCAGAACTATCCAAAACATTAAACAGAATGCATGAAATATCACGGGAGGTTGGGCTCAAGATAAATAGTAGAAAGTCAGAGATGATGAGGACGGAATATGCAATGGAAGATGAAATATCATTGGAAGGAGAAAGAATTAATGAGGTAGAATCATTTAATTATTTAGGAACTATGATCTCTAATACAGGGTCTTCAGAATTGAAGTTTAATGAAAGATTGAAAAAGCAAATCAGATGATGGCTACATTGAGTAAAATCTGGAAATCAAATCGCCTGAAATTACGTATAAAAATCCGGTTATACTGTATATCAGTTTGCGAGATCAATATTACTGTATGGCAGTGAAACAATGTCCAATAGATATTGTAGATTTGAGAAAAAGCTCTCAGAAGAATATCGTGAGTTAAATTAGTAGACAGGATTAGAAGTTAAACTATGAGAGATTACTCGGGTGCCGTATGTGAATGAGATCATGATGAGGGGTAGATGGAGATGGTTTGGTCATAGTCTTCGCACTTCCTAAGGGATATTAGTTCACCAAACTTTTAACTAGGCTCCACAAGGCACTACAAGTGTTGGAAGACCCAAGCTTGCGTGGCTGAGGACTATAACGCGTGTAGATGATGAATTGAGAATTATTGTTTTAAAAACTCAAGGGAGAGACGACTATCGAAATCTAGCCGAGTCCCTTTGTGTCAATAGGCGTATGAGGAGATGCTATATATATATATATATATATATATATATATATATATATATATATATATATATATATATATATATATATATAAATATATATATATATATATATATATATATATATATATATATATATATATATATATATATATATATATATGACTTCTATTTGCGTGCCTTTTTCCCATTCGTATGGGGGTAACACGGTTGCCTTCTTTTGAAGGACTTTGCTTTGGGTTTGTGGTGGACCGTAGTCCCGACCAGCTGCTCTACCTACCATCGCTACACCCCGATATATATATATATATATATATATATATATATATATATATATATATATATATATATATATATATATATATATATACATATATATATATATACATATATATATATATATATATATATATATATATATATATATATATATATATATATATATATATATACATGTATATATATATATATATATATCACTATATGTATATATATATATATATGTATCTCTCTCTCTCTCTCTCTCTCTCTCTCTCTCTCTCTCTCTCTCTCTCTCTCTCTCTCTCTCTCTCTCGATATATATATATATATATATATATATATATATATATATATACCTATGTATCTACATTATATATATATATATATATATATATATATATATATATATATATATATATATATATATATATATATATACATGTATATATATATCACTATATGTATATATATATATATATGTATCTATCTATCTCTCTCTCTCTCTCTCTCTCTCTCTCTCTCTCTCTCTCTCTCTCTCGATATATATATATATATATATATATATAAATATATATATATATATATATATATATATATATATCTATGTATCTACATATCTATATATATATATATATATATATATATATATATATATATATATATATATATATACCTATATATGTACAGTATATACAGTATATATATATATATATATATATATATATATATATATATATATATATATATATATCTATATATATCTATGTATATATGTACATACATATATATATATATATATATATATATATATATATATATATATATTATATATTATATATATGTGTGTGTGTATATTACGAACGCAAAACACTTCGTCATGAACGTACATACACTTTGATTAACAAGGGGAAATATTAGCTAAAAATGCATCATTGAATAAGATATGTATTGGACTTCATATAATTAATGCTACTTTACTGTTATTACCACCCGTGTTAATCTCTCTAATCATGTGACGTGTGATTGAGGAGTAAGTAATTTGACATTTTATCGATGCACTTGAGCCCAGATATCTCTTTGTCAACTGTAATTGGGCAATAAACGTTTATTTGAGTTATGAACTATGACCGTTGTGATATGTAATGAAATATAGTAACATTTAATTACACCCTGACAGCGCAAATATGTATTATCCGTCAAGTGGTTATCTTCGTTTTATTGAATGAAAATATTCCACAGGAGTAGATCATATATTGGACAAGTATACTGTACCTGTATATAAATGTGTAAAGGTGCCTTTCTTTTCATCTATATCATTGTAGTGGAGATTACAATTAAAGTGTATGATATTTCGAACACATGTGTTCAAGTTATCTTTTTCAGCACTTTCCTCCTAGCTTAATTTCACAATAAACCTTGCGATATGAGGTCATCAGTGACCTGTCATGTCTCTTTCCTGAGGTCACCTTAGGTTAGCCGTCAACTTATTCTCTGCCTGAAAGTACGAAGAATGATTGCCAGCGGGGTATCTCGAACTTAACATGTCTATTTGAGAAAATTCTAAACTCCCACATCCCTCCTCTTCCATCTCTACCTCTTTC
>NC_090765.1:11836644-11841644 GCF_036898095.1 Palaemon carinicauda | reverse complement strand
ATTGAAGCTCTCAATTAAATCTTAAAAAAAAGGATATCTATAAGTAATTTAGTTTCCGCAGCAATTGGATGAATTTGATGAGTACGGCATAAAATTCCATATTTGTGCAAATTTATACCAACAAAGGAAGTCGTAATAGAATCAGAACAACAATTCGTATATACTTGTTTTTAGGGAGGGAGAGAGAGAGAGAGAGAGAGAGAGAGAGAGAGAGAGAGAGAGAGAGAGAGAGAGGGGGGGGGGGAGGTTTCTTCATCTTAAGTTAGAACCAACTAATTCTCATCAGCTGTTGTGTTTTTCCTTTTCCTCCTTCTCCTCCGATCGTGTTCATGGGTATCTAGAAAGTGTGTGAGAGTGATTCATCTCCCATAACTCATCGATGTGGGTGGTAAGTGGCCCGGAGGCCAGGCGCGGCGCAAATTGTGGCCCTTTCATATAAACTGTCGTCCATTTGCATATACGGCCATGTAATAAGGCAAAATTGCCGTTTTTCTGCACATTTTCTGCCCCTAAGTCAAGGCAATTAATTCGGAGCCACAAACTAGGAATTATTAAAGTCGTAAAGAAGGCCTTAAAGGCGTTGCTGAGTTTAAAGGCGGGAGTTATATTCGCTTTACGTGACTTCCATCCATATGTGCATCGCCGTACAGTACTATCATGGCCAAGACAGTGCAATGTTGTTGACCTTAAACTTCGCCAACAGCTGTTAGGCCTCACGGGAATAAATCTTGAAGGCTTCCATATTGAAATTTATGGTCCTTATTCAAAAATGTTCTAGTAGACCTGATTTTGAATATTTGCATGCAGATATAGCCTATGTTAGTGAATGTGATTGTGTGTCAGAAAGGATCCTTTACCTTTTTACAAGTTTTCTTAGAGGTACCGTGCCCTTATGTGATGGGAGGTTAATCTTGTACTCGTTCTTTTGCGGCATAATATCAGATCCTCGGAATTAATGAAGCATCAGGATTTTTCTTGGATTTTGAAGCGTTATCATATTGTGAAAAGGATTCTTTTGCATATCTCGGTGGGTGGCGTAGATGATGGCAGGTATTACCGCCTATGATGTCTTTTATGTATAGTTCATGAAAGTGGTACATCTTTCAAAGCAAAAAACATAATTGAATTTTAAGTAAGCAAAGGTTCTATTGTTACTTTGCATGCCATAAAGTTGATTTAGTTGTAACAAGACACCATAATAACACAAAGATTGCTGTAGAATCTAAAACTGAATTGTGAGATATTGATATTAGGAAGTTGCCATTTTTTAAACACATTAACTATAATCACTGTACATATAGGATAAATTACTCAGTTTTTTTTTATCAATCGAAGCTTCAGGTAGTCATTGTTGGTTTATTATTATTTTCTAAAAAGCCCCTACTTATAGATAGATCTGCACATGTAAAGACATTTGTCTATTTTTCAACTTACGAAATAATGATGTTCAAGTACTTATACTTTGTATAAGTGCTTGAACGTTATTATAAACGGGATTCAATTATTGCTGCACCGTATTCTTTCACTTTTTTCACTATTGATATGCCGTATCAGACTTGGAAATCCTATCAGAAAAAAAATATTTTCAGGCAAATAACGATGTTGTCGATTTACAGTATTTAGGAGTTTCATTTAGGGCGAATTAATAATGCGAAAATTTGTTTATTAGCTGTTGTTGTTATGGTATTGCTCTCAATACCCCTGAAAAGAGATTTCACATTTAGTTATCGTAGTGTTAGTGGAATAAAGTTTGACCATCAGCTACTCATTAACTCAATGTGAATAATCAAATTAATAAATTTTTTGCGCACTGTAGACGAAAACTTTGATACCACGTGATACAAGTACTCGCAAATAGAAATAAATTCGTGATTTCGACTCTCTCTCTCTCTCTCTCTCTCTCTCTCTCTCTCTCTCTCTCTCTCTCTCTCTCTCTCTCTCTCTCTCTCTCTCTCTCTCCACCAATGTTCCGCTAAGCCACAGCGACAATCAATTCCACAGCATCGTATCGCAAAAGATGCAAGATGTTACGGCGTCGGGAGATTAGGAATGTTACGCTACGTTATGCCAGATATTGCTTCGGCTTTGTCTCGCTCTACCACCCCGCGATTTCTCTCAGCATTTGCATATATGAAGATAATCGTCCGAGACTATTGGCTTGTGGGTGACACCAGCTATTCCTCCCCCTTCTATGATTTTTCTTTCTATTCAGGATGCAAGAGGTAAAAATTAATAGGCAATTATAGCACACCCCCATTTTTATTTATTTGTTAATTTAGTTGGTCCAGCTGCCTGGATATTATGTTGAATATATGCCCTTCATTTGCAAAGTGACTTCCTCATTAGTATTTTTTTTTCTTTTTTAATAAATTTTTTCAGACAAACGCGATTAACTTTTTCCAACATTTTCCTTTATGACATTGATATAGATAGATTCCTTTGTTCTATTAGCAACAGGTATTCCTAGAACCATTAGATGAGTTTTGTATTTTCTACACATAAGCAACACTCCTTCCTTTAATTAGCAACCTCAGTCATTCATATCTTAGCTATGAATCTGTATGTCATTTGGTTACAGAAATGTTTTGTAATGTCGACAAGTTTTAAATGCGTTTTCCACTCAGCGGCTGTAAGATGAATACCTATACTGATTCAGACCCACCTTTAACATTCTTTCCCTGCAAGAAAACCATCATCTAATCTACGCGGTTTACATAATCTTAACGCGATTTTTAAGGCTCTTTCGGCCCCGTACAGTTGATTATCATACCTCAGGCACGGCCCCTTATAACCCAAACTTCACCCATAACAATACTCAAACTTGGTCTTCCCTCCGCCGGAAACTTGTATTTTCTATAAATTATCGTGTGCTGTTGGTTGTCGGAAATAACCTTGGCATGTGTCTAGCAAGAGACCTTCCGCTGAGTATTGTTTGATGTAATACCCGAAGTTGAAGATGACTGCAGTCAGGATTCTATAGGAACTAAACCACCATTAATGACTGCTTTTGTTAAACAAAAAAACCTTTGGCTCTTATCACCATACTCGAGTATATATTCCAGATGTTGAATTAACATCGCATATAGCATGAGGAAATGAACATCTGATTCTATTATAAGTACATTTATTTATATCTACGAAAACTGTTTCTAGGAAAGGAATTTCTGTAACTGATTCATCATCATCTCAACGGAAGCGTGTTTCAAAAGCTATTTAATTGATTTTTTTAACATATAAAATAATCCTCACTGATACCTTACTATAATTTTAGTCAATGTGAAACAAAATATGCAATTTTATTCAAATAGGCCCAAAATTATGTTACTTGATTTGTAAAGATTCACATTACACTTTATCAATTTACCAGATTTTCCGTGAAAATACAGATCCGCAATAGTGTTTTTGTCTAGAAAATAATGTTGGCTATAGATAATGTTGCCAACTTAGGCAATGAAATTGATAATGATAGGAAATATTTAAAAAAAAATTCTGCTTATTTGGTAACATGCAAAACAAAATATTTAAATTTTGAAACCTTAGAGTCTCTCTCTCTCTCTCTCTCTCTCTCTCTCTCTCTCTCCTCTCTCTCTCTCTCTCTCTCTCTCTCTCTCTCTCTCTCTAACGAAATGGACTAATTGTTAAGATCACTCAACATTAGTTGAGGATTGTTTTATTGATCACAATTAGAATAATTTGATAGCCAATGGTAGCTAACATTCATACACCGGGTATGGATATTGTCATAAATGTTTTTGTATACACCGGCATGTAAATGGTAAGCAGCGTAATGGACATGAACATTATTCCTTTTTAGGAGTATTGTTTTACCATAGGAAATACATATCAGATACATAAAAATCACGTCACTGCAGGGATCATGAAAGTAATCAAAGGGAAATTGAGTCTGAATCCGCTTCTCATTTCTCGACATGGTCATGTTCCAAAGACAGGTCAATAGCCAAAGCGAAAACCGGCATTATTTGAAATTTACGTGACCCTAAGGAAGTGTTTGAGGTTTTGAATTGCCAAAATATTTTTTTTCAGGGAATTTTATTAATGTGATTACATCCGTTCGAGAAAATAAGTTTACCACTTGGAGTCGTTTGCTGCATTCGTAAGCCTTGGCTTGTAAAATTTTTGGTGTTCACAGATCATTTATCATACACTTCTGTATATGAAGTTTTCTTAACATATAATTAAAAAGAACTGTAGCTTAATTACAGTGACGTGTTATGTAGATTATACTGTGCTCTTTGTTCATCCTTAATATTAAAATAGGGATATATTGAAGGTTCATTTTTTTCGAAGAGAAGAGCAGCTCCTAATTATTATTATTATTATTATTATTATTATTATTATTATTATTATTATTATTATTATTATTATTATTATTATTAATGTTGTTGTTGTTATTTGCTAAGCTACAACCCTAGTTGGAAAAGCAGATTGCTATAAGCCTTAGGGCTCCAACAGGGAAAATAGCCTAGTGAGGAAAGGAAATAAGGAAACTGCTAGAAAAGTAATTAACAATTGATATAAAATATTTTAAGAACACTAATAACATTATAATAGATATTTCTTATATGAAATATAAAAACTATTAAAACAAGAGGAAGAGACATTAGATAGAATAGTGTGCCGGAGTGTACCCTCAAGCAAGAGAACTCTACCCCAAGACAGTGAAAGACCACGGTAAAGAGGCTATGGCACTATCTAAAACCAGAGAACAATGGTTTGATTTTGGAGTGTCTCTCTCCTTGAAGAGCTGCTTACCATAGCTAAAGAGTCTCTTCTACCCTCACTAAGAGGAAAGTAGCCACTGAACAATAACATTGCAGTAGTTAACCCCTTGTGCGAGGAAGAATGGTTTGGTAATCTCAGTGTTGTCAGGTGTATGAGGACAGAGGAGATTATGTAAAGAATAGGCCAGACTATTCGGTGTATGTGTAGGCAAAGGAAAAATGAGCCGTAACCAAAGAAGGATCCAATGCAGTACTGTC
>NC_090765.1:11826644-11834144 GCF_036898095.1 Palaemon carinicauda | reverse complement strand
CACTTGTTTTTACATAGATGACTATAACCTTCAATAAGTCCTGATCAACATTTTGATATTTATTTTGCATTAGATCTCGGTTCTTTACTTAAATACAAATATGAGGATGATCTACCTTGTAGGTCAAGCCATTTCTCATGATGAATAGATTTTTAACTATGATATTTGGATTGTGGGATAATATTAACTCGGATATTCGTTGCTTACCCACTAAGCAATAGTTATTTTTAGTATTGGGATGCCAAAATGTGTTTTGAGTAATGAAATAGTATCATAATGGACTTCAAAGGTATTTAGTGGATATTTTACTCTTATGTTTTCTGTAAGATTTTTTTTATAATCTTTCATTTTAATGTTAATAGTTTTATTATGTTATTTATGAGAATTCCTATATAACATTGAATGTGGATATTCCATTTTCTTAGTATTTAATGATTTATACAGTGTGATATGCTTGTTCGGTTTGCTGCTTTTGGTAGTTAATTTTAATTGTGAATGATTTAATTGTCCCATTTCTGTGAACTTCTGACATTTGTATATGAGATATACCCTGTAACTAGAAATTTTGGGAATCTGATTTATCATAAGAGTGTTTGGGATGTAAAAAGAAAATCCTCATAAGAGTATGATAGTAATTTCGCCAATGGGAACTACAGACATAGCGTTAAGGTTATTGCCTTCGCCAAAATCAAAGACTTTGAACAAAGTTTTTATTCACCCCTGTCTGTTTGTTGCCTTCACGAAAATCGAAGATTTTGCGAATGGTTGCGTTCTCCCCCTTCTGTTTGTGATTTTGACCAAACTTGATATTCATGTTGGGTATGACCCAAGGATGAATATGTAACATTTTGGATAATTAGTTTATTTATTTTTTTTTTCTGAGCACCAATATGTTAGTGAGACGAACTAATATTTCATTTTGCTTCACCCATTTTGTTACGCAACTCTTCTTTTTTGCATCCAGCATGCGTTGCATGTACCACCAAATACAAAGATTAACCTCTTCCAGTCTTCTATCCCTCCGGTTTTACTCTTGCAGTGACTTTCGAATTCTTTTATGTAGTTCATCCTTGGTACTATTTGCTAACATGAGCTATTCCACGCTCCACTAACGTCCTTGCCATACCCACAACTTTACACCTATATCTAATGTCCTTTTTTTGACTTCTAGGGTCACTCCATCCACAAGTATATTGCATAGCTACAAACTAAAATTATCACTTTTCCATTTGAATGTTGTGACACATTCCTTTACTCCTCTGCCGTTGACATTGTAACCTCTACCATTATCATCATTACAAATAAAGCCGGTGAAGCGAAAACCTTACAAGTGATTATACTTCATCCTGGTTCGGGTTTGTTTGAAGGATAATGGGTAGGCGCGAAAAATATTCTTGTTGAAATGACGCGGAAAGAACTGGTGAGGAGACTTGATTTTTTTAAGGCAACGGCCTATGGGTTAAGGGGTTGGAGTAGAGAATGATGTAAAGGGCATTTGGCTAGCCGCTAGAGAGATAGATGCAAAGATTAGGTGTCCAAGGTGACGATACTTTAAACAGTATAACGGATTTTAAATGTAACTAAACTTGAAGACTAATTTCCTATTATTATTATTATTATTATTATTATTATTATTATTATTATTATTATTATTATTATTATTATTGATAAAAAATAATTTACCGAGAATAGCGAGTCGCAGTTCTACAACACATGACGTCGAAGGACTTTTTGAATGTCAGAAATTCCTTAATGTGACACAATTAAGCCGCTTGTATTAAAAAAAAAAAAAAAAAAAAAAAAAAAAAAAAAAAAAAAAAAAAAAAAAAAAAAAAAACAGCAAACCGAACCAATTTATAAATCCTTAAATAGTAAGGAAATGGAATATCCACATCTCATATTATATAAGAATGGTCTCAGCCATCACTTCTAATTGACCTTGGAAAATGAAGAATATTCTTTCATATTCATAATTGAACGGAAAAAGAAGTCGATTCTACAATGACCACCCACGCAACCAATAATGAAAGTCGTATACATCGCATGAATAAATTATGTTGATTAGCAATTTAGGATCAAATTCCGGGACTGGAAAGGATTGATAACGGAACGGATGCACTTCGCAGCCACTTTTAAGTCTTTGTAGATAATTTGTTTGTGATAGAAAGGCCACCTCTATGGAAGGCAAAAGGAAAACATTGCAAGGGAACAGAATCTAAGTTATGTTTGCTTTCGTTTATTTTTTATCGTCAGCCGAGACACGTTCGCTTAAGATTCGTTAACCATATGGGCTGGGAGTTATTTAGGAAGGGAATAGGAACTTATAGGTTTACGATAAGACAGGAGTACTTCCACAACATCCCTCCACCCCTTCCCCTTCTCACTATCTCGGGGCAGTGGATGTTGTTCAATTTTTTTATACCCTTTCCTTCCATACTATCAGATTTTATGTTGTTTACCCTGTTCTTGGACATATATGTTATTCAGTATTTCATTCTCTCTCTCTCTCTCTCTCTCTCTCTCTCTCTCTCTCTCTCTCTCTCTCTCTCTCTCTCTCTCTCTCTCTCTCTCTCTATATCTATATATATATATATATATATATATATTATTATATACATATATATATCCTTACACATCGATATTTTACACATTGTTTAAGAATTATAATTTTAAAGTCTTGATTTTATTTCTTAAGCAACAATTTCCTCCTCATTTAAAAAGTCCTTCGACTTGTGACTCTATTGTCGATGAATTACTTTTTTATCATCTCCCCTATATAATAAAGAACATGAGTCTATATATATATATATATATATATATATATATATATATATATATATATATGTGTGTGTGTGTGTGTGTGTGGGTGTGTATATATATATATATATATATATATATATATATATATATATATATATATATATATATATATATATATATATATATTTCTTTCCTATCACACCCAGCGGCAAGACGTATAACTATTCGGTCTCTCCTCGTCTCTTGGGTAGGTGGGAGAGGGATTAGTCATACCGTGTTGAGATGGGTTACAGTTAAAAAAAGAAGGAGGTGAAAAGGGTTGATCTATGTGTGTGCGTATCTACCTAAATATTTAGCCGTCAATTTTGACTGGTCGTGCACGCTAGTAATAATTATGATATTTATATTTGAAATCTAATGTACTGTATCTTTTTCGATTTTAATGGAATTGATAAAAGCACGGTAATGTTTAGTCTTCCAATTGAATTTGTACAGTGTCTGGCAATCGCATCCATAGAGACTAGCTTCGAAACTACAATGTTAACCCTTGCAAAAGATTCATTTGAATTAGGATGAGATATCCATTTTGATCTTTTTTTTTTAAGAACTAATTCTTTGATACCTTTGGCAGCCTTTTGTTTAAACACGCCCATAACCATTTATAATATTATTTGAATGGTATAATTGCTTCGAGGAAAAGCTACTCTGGAAAAAATCAGAGTTAAATTTCCCAACTTAAACCTGACAACAGGGCAGAGGGTATTGGAAATACTATTCTCACCTGCTAATTTGCGTTGAGTACTTAATTCAAGACATTGTGTGTGTGGATATGATGACGGATATGAAAAATATATGGAAGTGGTAGCGGTCTCCAATGGACTAGCTCTTAATCAAGTGTGACGGAGCCGAGAGAGGGTGTGAACTCAAAAGCAGATTGGAAACGACTGAGTTATATATTAAGGAACACTCTTCTTTATATACAAAACCTCAAGGCAACAGGACATAACATGTTCGAGAGACAGACAATATTCAGAGCAAAACGGCAGACATGAATTTGCATGTTCGTTTGAGTGCGAGGGAAGAGCGAATATACAAGCATATTATATACAAAAGGAATTATGTACAATTGTGTGACACACGGTTGGTACACAAGCCTCAATCCGCTAACTGAGGAATGAACATACGAGGGCTGGACACGTAGACCCCGCTATGTGTGACTGATATGATTAGTAAATATTAACTACAGACGGTTTAATGGTAGATTTTTTCCCTTCAATGTCCAAATCTGGGGATACTTTTCCATCTACGTTCGGGGTTATTAAAAAAAAATTTCCTTGCGCCCTTTTCATTAAAAAAAATACCCAGTTAGTTATCAGTATTATTAGGTATGGTAGAAAATTTTGTTTATAATAAAGTTTGGAAGAAAAACTAAAGTATTGCTGAACTTTCTAATTATTATTATTATTGTAAAATAGTCTAACAAGATCAGTGGTTCGTGTGCATCCTTTCGCGTGTGATTTTGCCCTTTATGGTATCCGCTACGGACATGACTCATTAAAAGTCATTATAACATTAGAAGTGCATTTAAAACCAGCATGCAATTGTGGTAACGAAGAAGACGAAGAATGAAAGAAGGCACGCACGACAACTAAGTAGAAATCGCAGCCAGTAATTACATGGCCAAAAGTGCACATAATTAACGGGATGAAGAAACAACGTCCATTACTTCAATACTGTCATTAACCTTCCTGTTTTCCATACATGCAAGCAAAGAAGCAAGCTGGCAATAACACAGCCTAATAACCCACTGGCAGGGAATGTATTTGGTTTAGGCGTGGCTGTAATTGCAGGATTTGAATGTCAGGGTATTGTTTGTGCATCTTCAGGTAAACAGTTCAATTAAGTTTGCTCATACTTCTATAATAGGGAGAAGTCAAGTCTTAATTATCTTTTTAGACTACGGAGAATCTAAGTCTGAACTAATTCCTGTTGAAAAGGGAAGAATCCTTATAATTGTCTCAAAATTGGGATGCATTATTTTTTTTCAGAAAGTTCATTTGATTATAGCTATGAAGAACAAGTGGGTTTTGTGATAAAATAATAAATATGGTAAAATGGATATATTAGAGCCATATATTCGTTTGATCAAGAGGAGAATACAACCAAAGTAGGAGAATGCGATAAAAATGTAGTACCTTGAAAAATGAGTGAGACAGACGCTACTGTTATGTTGTTATCGTTCACCTTGGTAATGCACTTAGACCTGAGTAACAAGGAGATAAATAAGGATTTATAGAATAACACATCGTTGATCTGTCAAAATGAACCGTCTTGGGAAGATCCTTTGTTATTTCAAAGCATTGCAAAAAAAAAAAAAAAAAAAAAAAATTCCAATGTTGGAGATGCTGTGCTCATCACCTATCACGTTAATAGCATATATTTGCTGGTTCATCTTGAAACTAATGTTTTTTCGATTATGTTTGTCTGAGGTGTTCTTATTGACATTATGTCACCGGTGCTTTCGATTCTGCAAGGGACATTGAATGCTTTGTATCTACGCATATACCACATAAACATCATAAGTTCATGATAGATATATCGACTACATCGCTTTCTCGGCTGGTCTCCATTATTCCATCTGTTTTTAGGCCCCGTGATTTTCAAGAAATGAGAGGCTCGTTGTCGTTGTCTTGTTTCCTCTACAGAGCGGTGTTTGTCATTTATGTTTCAGCTGTTTTCAGTCTTATCTTTTTAGAGGCCTTAATGTGTCATATGAAGATGATTTTTTTTAGTATAGAAGCCATAATCATGGTGAAGGGTAATTATATTTTATCTTCCATAATAGAAGAAATGCGTTGAAAAGATTAACTGTAATATTTTTATACCTAACATATTTTGTGGATGAGTGACTTTTAAAAATTATCTTCCTTGACAAAGCATTTTTTTTATAAGAAGCTACAGTAGTAGACATGAAAATAACTTTGAATAAAATGGTAAAAGTCCTTGTGGAGGGCATTCCACTCACTCGCTCACTATTTAGCCTTCTGCTGTACCTCTGTACTTGCTTCCTTCATGTAATTCATAAAGCAACTGCGGGCGTTTCGCCCAGCTGTAAACAGCTGGGCACTGAATGACCTCCCAAGCCCCTAATTCATAAATCCAAATATATTAAAATTGAAAATGGGAAGAATACTAATAAAGAAATTATAAACATAAAACAACCAAACGTCACACGTCAGGCGACATACTTGAGACGAATCACGACCCGAAGATGCAAACGACCAATTACCGAAACAACCGGATTACCAGAAATGATCCTGGAAAAAGGGTCTCTTCCTTTTTGGCGAGGTCAGAGGTGATGTGGTCACGTGACAGGGGGTGGAGGAGGATAACCACAAAATCCTATTTCTCCTTCTACCCCTTCCCCTGCCCCCACTGTATACCCGACGCCTATTTAAACCTAAGTATATTCAGATTATGGGAGTGGTTCCATGTCTGCCTGTCTTGGCCATTTGCTGTTAAGAGTTTTTGTGTGTGTATGTGCGTACGAGCGAGCACGTGTGTTTTAATTTGCTCTTGTTATGCAACAAGTAATGATTCTCTCTCTCTCTCTCTCTCTCTCTCCTCTCTCTCTCTCTCTCTCTCTCTCTCTCTCTCTCTCTCTCTCTCATTGGCATATGTATGTATGTTTTTGTATATGCGAATTATCATTGTTGTTATTATTCATGTTGCTTATTCCATGTCCTAGGTCTTGACTATTATTTCCTTTCTGCATTATCATTTCCATTATCACGAGTTTCAAAACGACATATTCTCACGCGCTCAAAGTACTGCGTAACGAAGTTCTTTTGGCATCATTCACCCATACAGTGTAAGCAAGGACCGCTTATTTCCTTTGTCCCTTATTAAAAGCCAAAGAAACGGAGTGAACAACTGTTTTGCGTGTTCAGAACCGGGAGTAAAAGGCGTCGTGTTTGCGTTCAAGTATCTACTTGTATTTTGATGATAAAAGGAGTTACAGGAAGAAATGATAAGGGTGAAGATTAGGAGAAGAATTGTAGTCATGAATTTGCTTCGAATTGTTTTGAAGAATAGGAATGTAACAAGAGCTTGAGCTGCAGTTATAACAAAATGAAAGAGAGAAACTGGAAAATAAAAAAAAAAAAACAGTATAATAAAGATTACATATGTTCATGATAGTTAATAACTCATTACACATTTCATGAGGATGTTTTAAAGAGAAAAAAAAAACATGGGTTAACCAAATTAAACTTTTGTTCTAGTTTTGCATCTTAAAGATTATTTTAGTAGGTTGAGACTTATTAGTATGAGCATTTATTATCATCATCATTATTATTATTATTATTATTATTATTTTTTTTTTTTAAATGTATGTAGTAGGGTGATGGATAACATTAACTTTGGTTTCCCATAATATTTCTTTTGTGCTCTGCATTTTGAAGCCTCATATACGAAATTCTCGAGCAAGGAGAGTTAAATATGGAATAATAGAAATAATACATACTTTAAATCTTTTACACTCATGGTTTACCTATAGTTTCTTTAACAAATGTAGAATATTAGAAACTATAAATAATCTAAATTTACTGCACACTATTTACGAATACTTTCTTTAAAGAATATCAGCCCAGATCAAATCAGAATGCATCTTTTTAACTTTTTTTTTATTTATGTGTCCGTAATTTTGCCAATTGAATGAAGCATGTCCATTTGCTCTTG
>NC_090765.1:11794144-11819144 GCF_036898095.1 Palaemon carinicauda | reverse complement strand
ATATTTTTGGTATGGTTACTTGTGAATTAGAAAGCAGTGCTTTGGATTGTGTTGATCCGGACTGAAATCCTTCATATAAGTATTAGAAGCTTTCTCAAAATTTCGACATTTCCTTGAAGAATTATGATTGTTCAAGTATCAATACAAACCAGGAAGCGTGTAAAATTAACCCCCCCCCAAAAAAAAAAAAAAAAAAAAAAAAAATTCTCTTGGTACCTTTATTTTGGCATCTTTATAAAGGTCGGCTATGAAAAAAAACGAACCTTCAGATTGACTTGATGAAGGGGACCCATAAGTGTTGAATGGGGTGACATGTTCCGATCAACTTCATCTTTTTTTTTTTTTTTTTTTTTTTTTTTTTTTTTTTTTTTTTTTTTTTTTTTTTTTTTTTTTTTGCCATTATTATTCACGTAAAAGCAAACTTGTTTCGATGTCACCTCTTCCTCCTCTAAGGCTGTTTGATTCTCTCTCTCTCCTCTCTCTCTCTCTCTCCTCTCTCTCCTCTCTCTCTCCTCTCTCTCTCTCCTCTCTCTCTCTCTCTCTCTCTCTCCCTCTCTCTCTCTCAGCTAACACTAGATTTGACATTGCTAAAACCATGACTAGACTATTTTTCTTTTCATGAGATTAATGGAAAATCAGAGCAATCTAAAATTTTATCAGTTATCCAGTGTCTAACATTACAGACATGAGGGTATAAAAGGTTCCCACACTTACAACAATAAATGCCCAAATATAATACTCCGTAGATAAACAAACAAGTGAATTAGGTGATTTGATATACATACAGCTCAACGTGGACATAATTTGAGAATTATCATTTAGAAAATATATATCGACACACACTAATTGTACTTTGATATCAAGAATTCAACGTGCAGGTAAAAATAACAAAAACAAAAAATATACAAGAGAATATAAGACAAATGCTTAGAACTAGAAAAAGATCAAACCAAGAGGAGCAAGTAGCACATTTTATTCCTTATAATTTGTCTATGACATGTATAGAAAATTCACGAAACTGGTAAATGAAAGGGTTTTTTGTGTGTCGCTTTCTTGTTGCAGAGGCTGTGTTGGATTATCAGGTTTGGTAGCTGAGATAAGCCAGCTGGTGCAAATAATGGCAAAAAGCAGAAAGAAAAAGATGAAAAAACCACTTACTTTACGATATGCATGAAGGGATGATTTTGATATAGATATTCCTCAAGTTTCAAACAACTTTGTGAACTATTGTTGACATCATTTTCAAGTAATATGGCAATTAGAACATCGTTATATTAATTGAGATAAATTTTGACAAGGACCTTGATATATATATATATATATATATATATATATATATATATATATATATATATATATATATGTGTGTGTGTGTGTGTGTATGTGTGTGTGTTTGTTTGTGTGTTTGTTTGTTTGGGGGGGGGGGGGGGTTGATTATCTACTGAAAGTAACGACGAATGTAATTAGTTTTCATTATGTTTGACAAACGGTTATGCTTATGATGTTTAGTATTTTTATCATATTGACATTTTTTTGTCATTTTAACACGAAACAAGTAAAGAGCTCATAGTAACTTGTAAGACAATTGTTGCTAAATAACGTCAAATGTAAAAAACACACTATATAGAGGACCAAATAATATAAAATTTTGATGAGATGAAGGGCTAATGAATTTGGTCCGTCCCCTTCGTCAGTGTAAGTGTAACTCCTAAGCCTGGGGTGTGAATTGACATAAGAGAAGTGACATATTAGTTGGAAAATCGGGTGAGAGATGATTAATGGTCAGTGATTTTACGGTATGGTGTTATTAAAGTGAAAGTTCAAAATAAGCTTCTTTGATTCAAATGTTTCATGAATTGCAGGTTTAAAACAATCCTAGGCAGATGAACAATACTATACAAGGAGCCAACATAAAAAATAATATATCATAAAAGAAGTTAGTAAACGAAATTAAAGTAATTCCAGTTTCAGATGAGAACATTAAACCTATATAGAATTTTAGATATATTTTAGCCCAATGGGATTTAATTTTCCGGGAAGATTTTGCGAAAAAATTGTCCCTCCTGATTAATTTCGAGCGCTTGATTCTATGAAATTCGATTTTAAATGTACACATATGAAGCCACGTTGCCTAATAATCTGGGAACCTTGCATTTCGAATATTTCGAATAGTGCATCATTTTTTTTTTCTTTTTAATGGAGAAACCACTTCCCCTGGACGTCACTCTTCACCTGCTGATCCGGAATGACAAGTCTGCGATTCTGAAATGGTGCCATTTGATCTCATTTCACGAGAGAGAGAGAGAGAGAGAGAGAGAGAGAGAGAGAGAGAGAGAGAGAGAGAGAGAGAGAGAGAGAGAGAGAGACTAGTCAGGAGGCTGAAGCATGAAAAGGATAATGCAGGTCTTCAATGGTTGAGATTACCTGGATAAATTGCCCTCTCGAATTGGGTAATAATTGCTCTCCCGTTCGTCTGACAAATGACAAGTGAAACGCATTAAGACTTAAAAGCGCATAAAATGAACAGGTCCAATGCGATTTTAATGGCAATTCGACCATTTTCCTTACCCAGCCCCTTCACTTCACTCTCTTCATCAGAGGCACGAGTCTCTCTCTCTCTCTCTCTCTCTCTCTCTCCTCCTCTCTCTCTCTCTCTCTCTCTCTCTCTCTCTCTCTCTCTCTCTCTCTCTCTCTCTCTCTGAGCACCTTTTCATTTATTCCTAAATATTTGGTTTTCTGAATATATGTGGTAGCATTTATAGATACTGGTTATGGCAGGAACTATATCATTTCTTTTCAAACTAATATTCCATTCTCTTATTTCTGTAAGAGAGAATTATCTGATAATAAAAGTGTCAATTTGTAGGACACATTAAAAAAAAAAAAAAGCAAACGTTCAAGTTATTCTGGTAGACATCTGTTAGAAATAGTTGAACGGTTATATAATTTCTAATTTAAAGTTATTGGCTGGTTTCCCTTCTCAAGATACGAGATATAAGCTTCACATATCTATTTAGTGTCTCGTGAAGGCAAGCGGAATGCTAACATTTTTCGGCCTTGAGGACGAACATCAATGCAACTGAAAATTGCCAACGGAAGTGAAATTCCATTTGCTGTATTAGCCCCTTTATCATTCTGAGAACAGCCAATAAAGGACTTGAAACTAGACAGTCCACTTTGCTGTGGATGCTCTCAGTGACGTCAGAGAGAGAGAGAGAGAGAGAGAGAGAGAGAGAGAGAGAGAGAGAGAGAGAGAGAGAGAGATAGAGAGAGAAACTGTGTCTCATCAATTTCGCATGCGAAGGAATACGTTCGAGTACGTCCCAATGCGAGATTCCATCAGAAGCTTTGTAGCATCAGCATATTCTGCTAAGCTTTGCAACCGATTCAGTTATTAATGGATTTTCCAGTATTTTTATCCGTCCCCTTTCATATATATATATTTTTTTTTTATCGAGCAGGAAAGTCATTTGGTGATGTATTACTTCCATATAAACTATTGGTGTGTTTGAGCTTTGTGGCTTGTCACCACACGCATGGATATTGGTATTTGGGTTACTTCATTTATGGCAATCTCTTGGTATATATTTATTCCACAATAAGCTCTATTTCCTGGCACGTGGGATGGATATCCAGATGAAAAAAAAAAAAGGTGCAAAAGGACAACTTCTGCCTTCATTCTCTATATTGAATGTGGCTGAATCTCCTTTTCAGAAAACGTTCAATTCTTTAATCGATTCATACACCGAAACAAGAATCCTCAGCAAATCGTTCAGTCCGCCTACACGTTGTACCAGTCACTTCTATAATACATAGTGTCTCACTCTCCCTTGATATTAAAGTTCTTCCTTTTCGTGCCTCCTCCCTATTCGGGTTCATGAAGTTTTAATAGAGCAAAGCAACACTGAAAAGAAACGTATAACTAAAAAATTATTGAAATGGGTTTATTTGTCAAGTAAGCAATTTTATGCTCTATGGGTGAGTTTATAATGCACTCTGGCCATCTTGAAAGCTTAGTATGTTGAAAAAGATTGCATTTTTTTCAGAGATTAGTTCCCCTTAGAGACTAGTTGGTTGTTCTATAACTTGCCTCCCCCCCCCCCTTAATTTTTGTCGTCATTGATGCAAAGCTTGAGGCCTGTTGTACATAATTTCATTAAACCTAAAGACTTTTTAAATTTGGTTGTAAAGATTTTGAAATATCTTTTGAGAGGTATTCAAAGGAAATTGCGCAGCATATTTGACGTTCTTAACAAATGGAAAGAATAAGAAAAGGAAATTCCTACATAACGGGAAAGCTTCGATTAGGGTACATAAAGTAAAGAAATTCTTGGAAAGGTAATTTAAAGAAATCTGGAAACCTAGGTAAAAGAAAGTCTTTTTGCAAACACCTTGTTGCAAAAGGAAAATAGATTAAAAGGAAAGAAAATATGTAAATATATCGAAAGTTACTTTGTTTACTTCTGATTGAAATCAAAGAAAATTTTATGCAGACGTAGTTTCTTAAGGATTGAAAGCCTGTAGGTGCAAGTTTAGTAGTAGATGATTGTGAAACTAATAATGCGTATATCTAGTCATATTTTATGTCAATATGATTTAAAAGACAGTCCAAGAGACCTACTATATTTACATATGATCAGCGCCCATTCCTCCTCCAGCCAAGCTAGGACCAGGGAAGTCCAGGCGATGGGTGCTGATAACTTGATAGATAGGTCTCTATGATCCTCAAACTCCTCTCATCCCTAGCTCACAAGGATGGTTAGGTAGTGGGTGCTATTAGAATCTGTGGTGCTTGAAATGGGCTCGAACTTTCGACCCAAATATTGATCGTCAGCAACGTTGATATTAGGATTAGGGCCTAAGTTTGTCGAATATTCATATAGTACTAATTTTATGCAGTTGTCCTTTCTCCTACTTTGGCAGTTTTGATCAGAGATCAAATCTTGTAATATGATTTTGAAAAAAGTAATTAGTTTTGGCTCGGAAAACACCAAGTATTATTGAAAGTTTGTGTTACGTAATTGTTTCATTGGCTTCGAAAAACTTTGTGACCATGAGCTGGTATTCATATGTACTTTTTGTTCTGCATGTATTGCGCAAACGAGTTTATATATTAAAGAATACTTTTCAAGAATCCAGGATTTCACCATTATTATGAACTTTTTAATTTCGTTCTTAAAGAAAGTGGCGTTCTAATGTTTGGCTGTCCTATTATGTTATTGGACTGATAATTGGTTACTATTTAATAGCTTTATCCCATTTTATGTACAACTCTTTATGATGTTAACCATAAATTTTATCATTATTCTCCGATCTGAATGGTCTCTTTGCTAAATGTATATTTCTATGGTATATATCTTTGCCCTCTTCTAGTTTGTCTTCTAAAACTATTTACATTATAGATAACCTTACCTTTTGATTCTTTCCTCTACCTATAACTAAATCCTTGCTCTGCCTTCAAGCAGGATAGAAAAAAAAATTACTTGACGAATGAACTGGATGGGGATCAAACAAACATTTATTTTGTCTAATCTTTTTTTTTTTTTTTTTTTTTCTGCAATCTATTTTCTTATGGACAATCTTTCCTGTGCCAGAGCCGTTGTAGCATTCCGATATCTCCAAAGGTACTACTTAGACATCTATGGAGCACCCGCTCTTTAGCTATCTGCTTTACCTCTGTTCTAGCTTCCTTTCTTCCAACTTCTTTAACTGTGCACCTTGGTAATGAATGGCCTCCCTAACGTAGGCGGTGGGCTATTTTACCCAAATACCAGAAGTTGTCTTATCGAAAGTGTGTCAGGAATATGACTTAATAACGCTGGACAGGAATGGTTTATTATTTAGTAGAATAAATATTACTAAATGAATTGGTAGCGATGGCCTTAATGAATATCAGATTGTGAATGTTTTTCAATGTAGAAAGATTCCTAATTGATTGTTTTGAGTATACCCAAATGGACAGATATCATTATAAACTGTTATTTCATAAAGAGAGGAAAATACTTCAAAGGCAAAATAATATTTGTATATACTAAGTGTATTAAAATTGTTACGTCTTTTTCTATCAATTTTAAAGCACTGTTGTAATCGTGTAAACACATCCTTGACATCCTGAACTTAATAATAACTTCCAGACTTTGATCAAAGCTCCCTGCTATTTTATGTAGTTTTTTTCCCCTCTAAAATCTCCTTTCAAAGTTAAATTAATCCATCCCGACGCTAGAGCAGTTTGTCTTATATTTTCTTTTAGACCTTGTTTAAAGTTTAGCTCCTACGGTGATTTACTCTCAATGGAAGGATGAAATGATGATTAAGTGTACGTTTGCTTTTGTGACAATGACCATTACCTAGGCAATTGTAAATATATGTGATCCTGCGTCAAGAAATATGCATGTTTAGAGTTAATGTAGTCAAATGTGGTAGTTTTGCAATTTTATTAGGTTTTCTGTAAAGGCTTTTTAATGTTTTACCGTTGTATGCTTTATTTCTTTTATTTTCCACATTCATCAACTGAGACGAATATTATCTTGATATTTTTCATGATCCTTCCAAATATATTTTTGTTTTTCTTAGAAAATTAAAAAAACACTGCTCTACAGTATAATTGTTCAGTGGCTATTTTCCTCTTGGTTAGAAGAGACTTTAGCTATGGTAAGCAGCTTTTCTAGGAGAAGGACATTCCAAGGTCAAACCATTGTTCTATAGTAGGTAGTAGGTTGGCCAGGGCACCAGCCGCCCGTTGAGATACTACTAGAAAGTTATGGGGTTCTTTGACTGGTCAGACCGTAATAGCTTGGATCCTTCTCTCTGGTTACGGTTCTTTCAGTTTGCCTACACATACAACTAATAGTCTGGCCTATTCTTTACAGATTTTCCTTTGTCTTCATACACCTGACAACACTGAGATTACCATACAATTCTTCTTCACCCAAGGGGTTAACCACTGCACTGTAATTGTTCAGTGGCTACCTTCCTCTTGGTAAGGGTAGAAGAGACTTTTTAGCTTTGGTAAGCAGCTCTTCTAGGAGAAGGACACTCCAAAATCAAACCATTGTTCTCTAGTCTTGGGTGGTGCCATAGCCTCTGTACCATGGTCTTCCACTGTCTTGGTTTAGAGTTCTCTTGCTTGAGGGTACACTCGGGTACATTATTCTATATAATTTCTCTTCCTCTTATTTTGTTAAAGTATCTATTGTTTATATGGGAAATATTTATTTTAATGTTACTATCCTTAAAATATTTTATTTTACCTTGTTTCCTTTCCTCACTAGGCTATTTTCCATGTTGGGGCCCCTAGGCCTATAGCATCTTGCTTTTCCAACTAGGGTTGAAGCTTAGCATTTAATAATAATAATAATAATAATAATAATAATAATAATAATAATAATAATAATAGTCTTGGGTAGTGTCACAGCCTCTGTTTCATGGTCTTCCATTATCTTGAGTTAGAGTTCTCTTGCTTGAGGGTACACTCGGGCACACTATTCTATCTCATTTCTCTTCCTCTTGTTATGTTAATGTCTTAATAGTTTATTTAGGAAATGTTTACTTTAATGTTGTTGCTCTTCTTGAAATATTTTATTTTCCCTTGTTTCCTTTCTTCACTGGGCTATTTTCCCTGGTGGGGCTCCTGGGGTTATAGCATCCTGCTTTTCCAACTAAGGTTGTAGCTTAGCAGTTAATAATAATAATAATAATCATTTGAATAACAATCTGTAATGGAATTGAATATTTTTTTATTGATAGAGGAAGGAAATTGAATTTGAAAACAATGCTGATTTTAATAACTTGAAACTAAAAGAGAACACGACAAATTGCTTAAGAAGATAAATTGAAATTTCTAGCTAAATATATCAGAAATTTATAGCAGCATTTAAGCAGAAGATGAAAATAAAGAACATCCCAGAAAATAAAGAAATTAAAAGAAAAGGCAAACCTTCACTTATGCATCGCGTAAATACGTAATAATTCAGGCATATGACAAGCCGGCATAAGTGATAAAATTGAGCCAAATCGTATGACGAGCCATGACACATTTACCCGACAGGTAACTTGGGGGTACTGTATGGTACTTGGGTGGGTTTTAGGGTGGGAGAGGGGGTGTGTGGATACCGCACCCAGGTACAGACCACACCAATCCTGACAGACAGCAACCTATGAATATATTATGAAGAGACCTTTTTTTGGGGTCCTCGTAGTCTTCCTTAATTAATAGAAAAATTCAGCCTTTTCAAGAAGTATATACGCTCAAAGGTGTTAATGCGTCATGAAGGTCGATTGTATTTTCATAGCATATGGTAAGTGTTTTTTTGCCGGCTATTTTATTGTTATTTTCTCCTGGTAGTGTTATTTAGTTTTATTTTCCTAATGGTAAATGTTTCATCTCATCATAATCTACAATAACAACGAAAATATATTTAAATTATTGTTAAAATTTATTGGATTTTATTTTGATTTAAGAAATTGGAGAATATAGATTTCGTCATTTGTGAAAACGTACAAGAAAAATCTCAGCATATGTTTAAAACTGTAATTAAGAATTACTATTTTTTAACAATATATTTCAGGCTGGACAGCACATTAACACCTCCATACTGCAGTTAATCAGTTTGCATTTCTTGTATATTTATTTCTTAATTTGTAGAAAATATGCCTTATTGAAAATTCAATAGATTCAAAACTTCACTGTCTCCCTTTAGAAAAGTGAGCGTTACGGCAATTTCTTTTATCCAGAGCCATAGGAGAAGCTTTTGTTCTCGGGGTCATAAGGGAATTTTCATTAATAAAACTTGCTTAATTTTATTATAGAGTAATTTAGCACGAGATTTTATTGTTTAATTAAAGTAATTGTAGGAAATGAGGCATTTCGGCAACATTGGTCGAATTCTCGCTTAGGTATTATGAAGATACGAAAAGATTAAGTTGCTTGTTTCAAATCAACAAGAAACTTATGGTCGAGATTGTGTCGAAATAATTGAATTGATTAAAAAACAGTAAAATTAAACATCGCCAAGGCCACAAATCGCTATCGGAATACACGACTATTTGGTAGTTATAATGGTGTGATTAAGTGAATGTGATTTTGTCTATTTTATATATATATATATATATATATATATATATATATATATATATTATATATATATATATATATATATAATGTGTGTGTATATATATATGTATATGTATATGTGTGTGTATATATATATATATATATATATATATATATATATATATATATATATATATATATATATATATATATATATATACTCGTACATACATACATACATGTGTTAGATAGAAATATCGATAGATAAATAGCTTAACGAGTACAGGGAAACGAAAACAGCTAAGCTGTCGTTCTTTTTAAATTGTTTGAAAAGATATGAAGTGTGTATATTATATACTGTATAATATACAGTATATGTATATATATATATATATATATATATATATATATATATATATATATATATATATATATATATATATATATATATATCCAAGGCAATTGAAAGTTTATTGCATCTTCAAACAAGTTTTATTGTTTTGATAGATGAAATTATTATGTCAACTTCTTTTAACAAAAGATTGGTCGAAAATGAAGTATATACTCGTGGTGTTGCAGTAGGTTTTTTTTTTTTTTTTATTCCTCCTGTGATTTTATTATCATAAGTGACGTAATTAATTCCCAAATTTATCGCTACGTAAATTATGGGGGGACGTATCTTTTGACTTTATAATTCCAAATTTATTATTGTCACGTGTTCTATTTTTTTTTCATCCCTGGATCTCGTTTACTCATTTACATCCCAAAAATGTTTGAATTTACATTCCATGAAAGTAAACTGCGCTCCTTTTAGTTTCATGAATTTAGTATCCAAGTTTTTTTTTTCTCTCTCTCTCTCTCTCTCTCTCTCTCTCTCTCTCTCTCTCTCTCTCTCTCTCTCTCTCTCTCTCTCTCTCTCTCTCTCAGTACTACTGTATGTAGTCCCTTCAAATGAAAGGAAACAACCCTAAGCGAGGTATGAAAATTCCCAGAAAAACGAAGCCACTCTTCAAAATATATTTCAAAATCTTAACTTTTCATATTCAATTCTATTTCAAAATGTTATAGATTGTAATAAGTCCTGATTTTTTTTTTTATTTCATGACAGGACTACCATCTTCTTTGTTTATTAACGCTTTTCTTCCTTTTTAGTAATTATTATTTTTTATTAACTTTTGAGTTAATTTACGAAATTGTTTTGCTGTGGTGAGGAACCCCTTAAAGAACGCCGTTGTTTATAGCTTAGCGGAGGAATATTTGAGCCCATAGGAGCTAATTTTATTGTGTTAACGTTCTCCTGTTTTAATCATGCAGGATGTGAAAGTCTCTTTAATATTTATCCATAACAAGGCGGAAAGTGATGTATATATTCACTGGAAATTCTCGTCATAATGTGACATCATGGAGGTAGGGACTAAAACGATTTCTACAAGGCCACTCTCATAAAGCATTCCAGCTTATCTTGTTCATGCTTACAGTTCAGTCGCGATATGGCATATTGTATAACCCTCGGATTTAATTGGAAGCCTTTAAGCGGACAAACGTAGTACCTTCGGGGTACATAAGTCATATACCACTCCGCTGTGGTTGGATGCTTTTGACATTCATACATCGAATGGTCATTTTAGGCATAGGTATGTCAGGGTCTGCGAACAAATTTCATAATCTCTATATTTTCAGTTTTAACGGGGTCCTATGGTGGAAAGTACTTCGCTTTACTTTACTGAATATACACAGAATCCCGGCAATTCTTACCACACCCAGTTTTCCGTTTTAAGATCGATTTCATTAACTTGGTCTCTTAAAGTGTTATTTTATGCTAGTGTTTGTTTTTACATTTAATCTATAATAATGAAAATATTTTATTTTTCTCTATATTTGGTTTCTTTTGTTCTGCCTTCTGTTCTTTTTCACTTTAGGTAAGTTGGATATTTGTGTTTTTCATTGACTGAGTTTCTGTTTATTATTTCCCTCTTTTGTACGTTTCCATCAGTTTTCTTATTCTTTCGATGAACATCATATCGTCTCTTTCTAAGTTGAGTTTTACTTTTTCTTATCAAAGTTAATAGCTTCAAAGGCAATAGCAATTTACTAAAATCAAGGGTAAGAGTTCTTAACGGTTCGACTCTTCCCACTCCTGCGGCGTCTTTGGTGTAATTAGCAGCAATAAAATGCTCTACGTGAGATAAAAGGGTAATTCCCAGCTGCTGTTCTCACCTGTGTTCTACGTCCTCTTTCTTTGTCTCTTAGGGTATTTCAGAAGATTCTACTTCAGTATTATTAGTGTTTCTGTTATATATTTCTCATGTATTATTATTTTTATTATTATTATTATTATTATTATTATTATTATTATTATTATTATTATTGCATGTTTTGTGTAGCATTTTTTATGCAAGTGGTATTGGTTATTTTGAGCTAAAAACTAATGAATTTCATCTCTTGATATATATATATATATATATATATATATATATATATATATATATATATATATATATATATATATATATATATACATATATATATACACACACAAAAGGAGACAGAAAAGACCTAAAAAATTAACGCCCAGTAAGGTTTTTTCACTCGGTATTATATAAAATATTTAAAAAAGATCATATAAGGCTGAATAGAAAGACAGTTAGACATTAATCAACCAAGTGAGCATACAGGCTTTAGAAATATGCATTCAACAACTGACCATATCCATGTAATTAATTAGCTAATGGGAAAAATCAACTGAGTATGACAAACCACCATGTTCGGCATTTTTAGACTAAGAGAAAGGTTTTGGTTCTGTCAAAACTTCAGCAGTAATGAAAACACTTCAAAGACAAGGGATACATGAATCTTATGTTAGAACACTTGAAGATATCTTTGAAGTACAGCGATCATAAAACTATATGAAGATAGCGAGAAAATTCCCATAAAGAAGGGAGTTAGACAGGGTCTCCCCATCTCTTCTAAATTATTCATCACATGTTTGGAAGTTTTTAAGAATTTTGATTTGGAAACTGTATTAATTGATATTAATAGGGAATGCCTTAACAACTTAGGATTTGCAGATGACATAGTTGTGTTTAATGAATCATGGGAGGAATTACAAAAGATGATAGAAGATTTGCACAGAGAAAGCGGATATGTAGGACTGAAAATAAATATGAGTAAAACTAAGATTGTGTTTAATGAAAAGGCAGAGAGTCAACAAATAAAATTTATGGACGAACCTCTCGAGATTATTAATGAATATACATACTTAGGACAGATGGTGGTTCTCAATGACGTGAAAAAAAAAAAAAAAAAAAAAAAAAAAAAAAAAAAAAAAAACCGATAAGCATGGGATTGAGAGTTTCTGGTAACCAGAATGATATTGTTAAAAGAAAATTGCCACTTTTTCTAAAAAGAAATGTATTTAATTAGATGGTCCTTACGAAAGCCTTAGAACATAAGGTAGTTACAATTCAAAGAGCTATGGGAAGAATAATGATGGGAATAACGGAGATAGAAAAAGGGCAACATGGATACGAAAGCAAACTAAAGTAGAGGATATTCTAACTACTGTACATTTAAAAAAAGAAATAGACATGGGCAGAACATATACTGAGAATGACCGATAATAGATGTCATTAAGAATAATAGAATGGATCCCGAGAGATTACAAAAGAAACGAGAAGAAATAGAAGACAATGAATTGACGAACTAAGAAAGTTTGCTGGTGTGGACTGGTATAGAAAGACTATAAAAAGGCGATTTTGAAAAGACGTGTCCGAAGCCCTATTTTGCAATGGACTATTAGTGGCTGATAATATTATATATATATATATATATATATATATATATATATATATATATATATATATATATATATATATATATATGTATATATATATATATATATATATATATATATATATATATATATATATATATATATATATATATATATATATATGTTACAGAGTGAATACGTGATGAGCATAAATGTAGCTATCGTCGTATTGACGTCGTCTGGCGCAATGGAAAAAGAACCAAGATAAATCGTATTCACTAACAAACTGGGGATCCCCATGAACTAAGTTTCTAGATGACCTCAGATAAGTCGAACTGAAATAAGAGAGAATAATTAAAGGTCAATCAAAAACAATCCAACTCTGATATCCATATGCATGCCATGTAAATAAACTTTTAGTCTCTCTCTCTCTCTCTCTCTCTCTCTCTCTCTCTCTCTCTCTCTCTCTCTCTCTCTCTCTCTCTCTCTTCAAATTTGGGATGCGACTGTGTTCGCCAGTTGTAGAGATTGGAAATTCTTGACCTGCTACATGAGTAATATAGAGTTGGCCTTTACGATGTTAAGATCTAGATTATCATATTTTAATGATTAATCAAATTCGTGGTAATGGTTAGTTTTTTTTTTTATGCAGTCATTGCAGATTTAAGGAAAGCACGTACACACAGATAAAAAAATTAATTCTAGATGGGCATATTGGATTCAGCTTGCTTTGAAAGAATGTTTTTAAGGAAAAGAATTATGATAAGATGGCAAATTTGTTAATTGGCGATAGCTTCATAATAGACGAGAGTGTAAATTTGTGTTTATAGGTATACTGGTTGATATTTTTTATGGAAATATTTGAAATAAAGATATTGATAATGATGATATTTCATAGCTTATCTTAAATATTATTTCAATGGAACGGTTAGGTCCTGATCTTAGTCTTTGGTTGAAATAGTAGTATGTTTTTCTCATGTTGTAAGAGGAAAAATGTGAGTAACGATAAGAAGTAAAGACGATATGATTGGAAAATTGTTTAAAATGTTTTCCAAATAAAAAGTGAAAGAGGTAGGAATTTCTGCTTCACTATAGAAGCCTCATACGCATAGGAGGAAAATGTAAAAGCATTGCTAGTAGTGAAATTCTATAAATAAATTATTCTTTGAAATACATAATCAACTTGGAAGAATAACAATACAGTGACTTATTGCTTCAATAGAGTACATAGAGTAATCAAATATCATCAATATGTAAATATATTTACATTTTCGTCATATTCAATCTTCCCTGGTTTATCTCTCTCTCTCTCTCTCTCTCTCTCTCTCTCTCTCTCTCTCTCTCTCTCTCTCTCTCTCTCTCTCTCTCTCTCTCTCTCTCTCTCTCTCTGTATATATATATATATATATATATATATATATATATATATATATACATATATATATATATATATATATATATATATATATATATATATATATATTTATATATATATATATATGTGTGTGTATATATATATATATATATATATATATATATATATATATATATATATATATATATATATATATATATATATATATATATATATATATATATATACACTATCATCACTGGAAAAGTTATCAGAAAACGCATTCAGCACAAAAGTAGACGACTCCAGTAGAGAAGGCTCGACTTACTTATGTTTCCTAAAAACCTTGTGTGCCTTGATATAGAGCTGGATCATATCAGCTATCTGCCTGAAAAATGTCTTAGGTTGGGTGCCTGAAGTTTCAGGCCTTTGTTTTGTCATCTAATGGTTCTTCTCAATTACTCAGGATCTGAGACGTTCTTTGTTTAATTGAATATTCTGTAAAATACGCCTTTTATAGTGTATTCCCCTGCAACGTACATGCTTTATTGTATTAAATTATCTCCCGCATAAATTTAATACGTTTTTTTTACGCAGACTTTTGTTATGGGGATGTGTATGAAGCTGAGGCTGTTAGACTTATATTGGGATAAATTATACTAAGAGGGAAATGATAGTTTATCAATCATTAATATTTATGTACTGGTAGTTCTGTACCTATACTATAATTTCAGAGGTTTCGCGTAACATTTCTGCATCAGGTAACGTAGAACGAAATTCCAAAAACTTGTGTAACTGTTCTAGAATAAACACACATTGATATTACTGTTCAATATTTTATGTATGTTAAAGGTACAAAAACTCATTATATAAATATATATATATATATATATATATATATATATATATATATATATATATATATATATATATATATATGGGGTCAGGCAAATATCTCGAAATCAATTCGCGAAGGTAAATTTTTCGAATTCAATTGAGCGAAAAATAATTTCTCGAACTATCATTTTCTCTAAAGTAAATTTCTCGAACACAATCGAAAGTATCCCATAAGCGCCAAAGACCATTTTAGAAAGAGGCTATTAGCATTCCGTGTTGTCCTGTATGTACGGGCATACGTATAATGCACGATACACTGCGTACCAATTTGCAATCACACTTTTGCGTCATAAAAGATGTTAACTTGTTTTTTTTTTTTTTTTTTTTTTTTTTAGATAAGATAATACAGTATGGAAAAACAAAGTAGAAAGAAAATGAGTGAGACTAAAACAAGTGAAAATCAGAAAATAAAATAGACGAAGAGAGGCCTGTTGAAGAATATATACGAAGTGTAGCATACAACATTTCATTTTGATTGATTAAATTTTAATTGTGTATTTCATTCTAAATGATAATATTTTTATACATACAATAACATTGTAATCTTTGTATTTTTTTCATTCCTTCATTTACAATAAATTTTTAACATTTGTGTTTGTCAACCCAAAAGGATATATATATTTCCTTGAAATACATGAAAATTTTTCCATTCAATTTTCTCGACAAGATAGATATCAGTTTTCCAGAAATATGGGATTCGAGAAAATGATAGTTCGAGAAACTATTTTTCGAGCAATTGAGTTTGAGAATTTGACTTTCGAGAAATTGCATTCGAGAAATTTACCTAAAATATATAAATTTATATATATATATATATATATATATATATATATATATATATATATATATATATATATATATATATAATAGTATAATAATATATATGTTGCTATATTATCTAATTAATAGGTAATATAGAATGTTAGAAACATTTTATTTTTTTAATAAAAATGCACTGTGCGTGTTTTAATTTCACTTGATGCTATTTATCAGTTAAACTCCTTCGTGTAGGTAAAGAAAAAGGAATATTTTCTGAAATTATGTAATAAATGCGTTTCCCTTGCGATGTTTTCTCCTCTAGCTGAAGGTTTCTTTGATCGTTAAGTCAATCTTCGGTAGTTATATTCCAAGAAAACAACGACCACCCAAGTAATAATAATGATCTCGGGAGGCATGTAAGAGCTAATGGAATGCCTTCTTTCAAATTACATGTCCAAAGTGAGAGTAACATTCTGCCTCGAAACCAAACCCAATTTAAGGATGAAATGACTTCTGTGTATATGAGAGAGAGAGAGAGAGAGAGAGAGAGAGAGAGAGAGAGAGAGAGAGAGAGAGAGAGAGAGAGAGAGATGCGGCCATTCATCGACAAATGCGCATCATGATATAGATTCATTTTATAGCCTCTCTCTCTCTCTCTCTCTCTCTCTCTCTCTCTCTCTCTCTCTCTCTCTCTCTCTCTCTCTCTCTCTCTCTCTCTCTCACATCGACGATTTAAGGGGATGACGTCATTAGTTCAACTTTTTTATATTTCGGCAAGCCTTACGGGTGAGATTTGCTAGCTTGCTTTCTTGACTAGCAAATGAAGATATTTTGCATCTCTTAAGAGAAATATTGGGTGATAATATATGGCTAAATGCAATTTTAGAAAACTGCAGCCTTTGCACTATACTTTTTGGACATAGCACACACACACACACACACACACACACACACACATATATATATATATATATATATATATATATATATATATATATATATATATATATGTATGTATATATATTATATATATATATATATATATATATATATATATATATATATATATATATATATATATATATATATGTGTGTGTGTGTTTTTATATATACATATAATGTGTATATATATATATTTATATATTTATTTATTTATTATCTCAATAGTCACTTGTACAAGCAATATCCTATCTGCATTCATATCTACTTTGTTTGTATGAAGCATATAGCAATTGTTGTCGACCCAGGATTGCACTCACTTAAGCAGCATCCCTTCATTCGCACCCATTAGCTCATTATCCTTTCTCTGTAATGAATATCCTGTAGTATTATTAATAGTATTATTACTGGATGCTATAAGCCCAAGGGCTCCTACAGTGAAAAATAGCACAGCGAAGAAAGTAAATAGGGAAATAAGTAAGCTACAAGAAAAGTAATGAACAATTAAAATAAGATATTTTAAGAACAGTAACAACATTAAAATAAATAAATTCCATATATAAAATTTAAAAACTTCAAAAAACAAGAGGAAGAGAAATACGATGGAATAGTGTGCCTGAGTGTATCCTCTCATTCTTCCTTAAGGTCTTGTCCACGTTTTACCATTTACTTCTAGTACTGGCTTTTTCCTGTTCTGCTTTCATCTCGCCACCCCAATCCATCCCTCTCTATGCTTGCATATAAATACCCTTACAACTGCATTTTAACAATGCAAATTAATGTTTTCTTAACTTTCACTATACCACTCATTTCCTTATCCTATCCTTTTGTGTTAATCGTGAAATTTTAAATATTCCCATATGTTTCTACGAGTCTCTTGTGTTTATCCTAATATTGTGCTTCATCCATATTCTCATTTATGCACTTTTAAATTCTTTCCTACCAGCCGTATCCTGTCCTGATTACTTAGATATTTACCAATAAACTTTTCGGTTTCATTGTATATTATTCCATGGTAATGTAACCTAGGAAAAAAAACTACGGTTTCTTATAGAAAAAATTACGCTCTCTTCGAAAATGACACTCGTTCCCGTCGCAAATTAATAGTTTCAGAAATAAATATACATCTATATCCTCCAATAATGGGGGACCCCTAGTGGGAACTCGGGGTTTTGGGTGGGGAAAACATACTGGGGAATCGATATATAAACGTAAAACAAGCCTTTTCTTCTCTATACATTACCTTCTTGAAATTATAATAACTGGAGGAAAATACAAAACAGTATATATGAATAAACTTTGGAGGCGCCGTTGCAAAGATTGTGTCATGAAAAAATACAGTAACCAGTGCTGCCAACGTCCGATGTAGATCAAATGTTATTTTGTGACCTGTCATACTACTAGGCTAGGTTAGGTGGGTTTGTTAGGTTCTGTGCCCTTTTTGTACATTTTATATATTGAGTAAAACTTTTATGGAGAAATTATTTAATATATGGAAATATCTATCATTACTATCTTTAGTAATGTCAACGTGCCGTTGGTAACTCTGTGTACCATACGTCAACGTTGGTAACACTGTGTATTATTGGTAACGTTGCTAATGTTATCGTTCGTTCGTAAGAGAAGTGACACCGTACATCTTAAAGTTATCCGAATTGGTTGATCTGTTTGTTTCCGATTGAAATGAACATCAAATTCCCTTAATTCACGTTATTTACTATAGGAAAACAATTATATATCGTTTCCCCAGTATGTTTTCCCCACCCAAAACCCCGAGTTCCCACTGTATCGTAGGATATAGATGTATATATATTTCTGAAACTATTCATTTGCGACGGAAACGAGTGTCATTTTTGAAGAGATCGTCATTTTTTCTGTAAGAAACAGTAGTTTTTTTCCTAGGTTACATTACCATGGAATAATATACAAAATTACCCATTGATTATTCATTTCCTTCTCACATAACTCTATATTTATATCATATAAGCACAACCACTCTTATATATTCTCCAAACCAAGGGAAGCAAAAAATCTGGCTCTCCTAATACATTATCTTTTATGTTACTTTATGCCATGCGTGGACCTTATACATTTGCCTTAGCAACTTCATTTTTTTATATTGTCATCTTTTTCTACTATGCCGTGCACTACAGTTTTAACCCTATCCCTAGATCTACTATTAGAGCGAGAGCTAGCAGCCATTTATTTACCGGAGATGACCAAATTTCTAGTGGACATTTTTGGAAAGAGTCTACCATGGGACATCCAAAAAATGGGTATCTTTAAGTTTGGCAGTGGTGGGTGTGGATTTTATTAACACCTTTTGTCTGAAAACGAGCTTTTCATTTTTCGGCAAAATTTGGGGGTTGATGAAAGTAAATTGGCTGCAGCTCCTCTCACACTGGGCCTAGAATAAAGAACTATATACCAAAATGATGCTATTGATGAGTAGATTTATTTGATATTAAACTAAATTAATTAATTTATTATTAGAGGTCACCAGGGGTCAAAAGGTCAAGTTCAGCCCTTTGAAATGCCGGATTTGGGTTTTAGTTGTATTTTGGCTAAATAAGACATCAAAATTTGCAAAAGGTTTACTAAATATGCATAAAATATAAAAAAGAGATACAAATAAAGTTTTTTGAAGAACGTGGGATCTATTCCAGCTATATTACTAGTATGGAGTTCTCTAAAAATCTATTTCCTTTTCTTCATTCGAGGAATGGCTGATCTCATCACCATCATCATCATCATCTTCCTGAACATCAAATTCTTCATTGGTTAACTTACAGGAATATTTGAGTCAGTGAACCAGACAATCATCAATCTGCCTTTCTGGACTTTCCAGCCATGTCCTCCAGGACCAAATGTGTCTGGATCGTCTTCCCTTGCATTCCTCTATTTGTGTGCAACAAAGTTAGTTCTTAGCAACTTCTGTTGCAACACGCTTTGGCAAGGAGGAAGACAACAGGGGTCTGTAGTTTTTATTTTATCAGACGGATCAGTTTCCTTCTTAGGGGCATACAACTTGCGGAAAAATTGAAGCCTGGCTTTATCAACACTTGTCTGGTTCCGAACTCCATAGACAATGCACAAGTACTCTTCAACTACAGCAGCAACATCTGGATCGATGGCATCTGAGTCTCCAAGGTGACTAATTGCTGATGTGAACCTAGGGTTGTTTTTCATTATTTCAAATGGCTTCCACTTTGCTTTTCTCATAAAACAGGCTGTGTAATCACAGCCTGTCAGCGCATGGAAGCTTGGTAGAGCATTGCATATAGGTCCAGTCAGTTTGGTTGCAAGATGTGACATATCTATGAAACGCATGGAATTTATAGAACTCAATCCAGCATCCATCCAAATCTGTGCATTAAGAAACCTAGTATGGTAGAGAATGATGATGAAGACGTCAGTGTCGTTACTGCGAATGGCAATCACTGGGACCACATCATGGTTAACAACAACAAAGTTTGCATGGTACAGTAACCGTGTATCAGCTTCTTCATGCCTGCACTGAAGCTCATGAACCAGGATCCTGTTGTCAGTTTCACGTGCTGAAGTGTAAAGGTAGCATTCATGTTCCACTGCAAAGTAGACCTGATGTCCCTGAAGAGTCGATGCATATCTATCTGATTACCATTCATCCTTCAAGAAGGCCAAAAACTCTGTTTTGAAATGTGATGTCCTCCAAGCCGTGTTGAGATCTGGTGGTCTTTTCTGTGACGAGCCAGGGATTATGTAGGTAGTGGGTGTCCTACCACACAAGTCACGTTCAATGTCCTTGATACTTGGTCCATTAGGATATGTGTCACAGACTGTGTGTACAATTTCACCAGTGCTACAAGCTTATTTCAAAATGGACATTGCCCTTCCCCCTTAGGTGGATGGCATGTCAAGCGCACGGAAGAAGAATATAGCATCAATAATATACACATCAGTCCTGTCTGGTATGGCATTCAAGGTTCCCATTGCTTCTAATTTTTCCATTAATGTCCTCTTTGATGTCTTGTTCATATCACCAGTTATATGACACATTGAGAAAGGAACTGGAGTGAGAGGACAGGACAGGTCAATACTGAGATCAAGTTATTGCGTTACTGACGAATACAACAGCCTTCTAAATATGTCTCTGGTGCATATTTCTTCCTTGATCTGTTTGTCCTTTGTGGTGACTTTAACTTTTACTGCATCCTGTGTGACATTTATCACCTTTCTTTGCTTAACAGTCCGTTCAATACGCCCACCATCTACATTGCATTCATTAACAAAAACTTGATGCCAGGTAGATTCAGTTTCTTTTGACTGCAGGAGTCTGTCTTTCACACCATCCAGTGTTTAGGCAATACAGAGTATCATCATTAACAGTGAATGGATTGAGAGTGTTCTCCACCTCTGTGATCATGCTCTTAAGGTATGCATTGTCTTTGGCTATCCTTGATGGCTTTAGTTCCTGTATTGCATCATCCACTAGTGTGATTCCAGCCATTTCCAGGAGACAACTCACAAATACTCCCCTAAAAGATCTTGTCACTGTCAACCCCATACGGACTGCAACATTCGGCTGGATGCGGCATCCCTATTCACAGCTTGCTGTAAGGTAATAGCAAATGCACTTCTGGAAAAGGTATTCCTAGTTCTCCGCACAAAGAGTGCACCTGCTTCAAGACTTTGCTTGATTCCTGGATGTGTCATTTCCATATTAAGCAGATTGAGGTGATATAATGACATCCAACGGGCATAGCTTGGCTTGTGAGTTGCAAAGAATATAGCAATCATTGAGCCTAAAGCATAGATGTAGAGGTCTAGGTCATATGTCCTGCTGGGCCTGTCAAAAAGCATGAATATGTGAACGAGATCAATGTAGAGAAACCAGAACCTAGCAGAAGAGCCATGATGACCCTGACGAGTCTGATCACAGAATTTACCATATCTTTCCAACAAATTACAAATTACAGCGGACTCCAATAATGTCAAAAGTGATTGGGGTGATGGGTCTGCAGAAAATGAATTCAACAACACCATGCATTCATCTGGTATTCCACCTTCTACCAAAATGTGCTTAAAATGTAGAATCTGCAAGGCAAGTGCAAACAGGGGATGGATACTCTTGCATCTGTTAAAATGTTTTCCACCAATGAACCCTCGTACTGAACCATGAGCCAACACATCAGCCAAGCTAAGAACCTCGGTACAACCAGAGGATTCAACAATATAACCTAATGCGCTGAAATAGGCCATGGAAATATGAACTGCACCAAAACAAACAAAGATATTGTCAAAGAAAGAGGATTCTTGTGCTTGGTTCTGGAGTGCAGGTTTTGCAATAACAAGGTCACATGTCACTATAGCATATGCCTCACAGCACTCACTTGCAACCTTTTGAGACCTGACCAAAGTTTCTTTAACTACATCCAATCTTGTTGGTGGCAGTTCAATATTTTCCATATACCCAATGTACTGCAAAGGGAGTCTGTCATCTGGGACCAAGAAATTCCAGCCTGCCACATAGGGGTGCTGGACATCAGGCAGCAGCACATTAACCAGATAATATTAATTTTCTTTGCTATCTCCAGGCTGGATTGTGGATCTTGTGAATATTTTTCAAATTCGAACCTCGACAGTGATGGCTTTCTTTTATATGTCATGATTTGTCGCTGAGGCGCATCAAATATTCGTCGTCTTTTCACAGGTACTTGGTCAGTAGCTGCATCAGTATTCGTGGTCCCTTCAGTCTCAGCACCTTGCATCACACCTGCAGCAGGCCTATTCTGGTAGCATATCACAATGGTGTCATGATGAGTGTCTTTGCCAGATAGGGTTTCTGTCAGCTCTTCATAATTATCCCAAGCAAGACCTGTGGAGAGACCAACTTGAGGTAAAAGCATATCAGGTAAAAGCTGCCCTTCTGCTGTGATTTTTGACGCTATATTCGTCTCAACTGATTCAGCTGTGTGATAACTTACAGCATGACCCTAGTGATTAGGAATTTCCACAACTCTGCGACTACCTGTGAGGCTTTTCATTCCGACTCCAAGACAAAGATGCTTGGATGGTTTTACTCATCCCCGGCTGGTACAGAAAATAACATCCTGGGATAGTGAGACTACCCTTCGTTTTACTTCTTCACTAGGCTTATCTTTATTCTGCAAGACACAGAGAAGTGTGGTAAAAACCAAATGAAGAAGGTCTGGAATATTCTAATTGCCCTTTCTTAAAATCCTCAAGTGACAAGGACACAGGCAATTCAGGTGCACACTTACAAATTTCAAGGATGTTAAAACGCAATGTAGAGGCTGTTTTTATAATGTTTTAAAGACAAAACAGGTGCACACACAAAGTCAATAAAACAAATCTCAGTAATATAGGTGAACCATCTATCAACTAAATTTGAAACGGTTTGAGGAATAAATTTCACAGGAACCGTTTAATAATGACTTTTGTCATATCAGTCATATTGCTGGAATAGATCCCATATTCTTCAAAAAAACTTTATTTATGTCTCTTCTTTATATTCTATTCATATTTAGTAAACCCTGGGCAAATTTTGATGTCTTATTTAGCCAAAATACAGCTAAAACCCAAAACCGGCATTGCAAAAGGCTGACCTTGACCTTTTGACCCTTGGTGACCCCCAATAATAATTTAATTGATGTTGTTTGATATGAAATAAATCTGCATATCAATAGCATCATTTTGGTATATAGTTATTTAATCTAGACACAGGATGAAAGGAGCTGCAGCCAATTTACTTTCCTCCACCTCCATATTTTGCCGAAAAATTAAAAGTCCGTTTTCGGGCAAAAGGAGTTAATAAAATCCAGACCCACCCTTGCCCAACTTAAAGATACCCATTTTTGGATGTCCCATGGTAGACCCTTTCCAAAAATGTCCACTAGAATTTTGGTCATCTCCGGTAAATAAATGGCTGCTAGCTCTTGGACTATATATCTACCCCTGACATAATCCCGTCCCCGCATTTTGTGCCCTTTCACCTTTGCGTCAAAGTGGCAAAACGATCTGGTTTATCTCATTTCTTAGACTAGTTGTATTACATACCAGTACCTCAATATATTGATAATTTTTCCATTTTTTTTTTCACTTACTAACTTCGGCCATTTCTCCTAAGACTTAATAACTAGAATACATTTTTATTCTTTACGGGATTTATTTTTATAGTGTATTTACCATTATTTCCCACCTTGGAGTCCACATACAATATATTGATAATTTTTCCATTTTTTTTTCACTTACTAACTTCGGCCATTTCTCCTAAGACTTAATAACTAGAATACATTTTTATTCTTTACGGGATTTATTTTTATAGTGTATTTACCATTATTTCCCACCTTGGAGTCCACATACAATATATTGATAATTTTTCCATTTTTTTTTCACTTACTAACTTCGGCCATTTCTCCTAAGACTTAATAACTAGAATACATTTTTATTCTTTACGGGATTTATTTTTATAGTGTATTTACCATTATTTCCCACCTTGGAGTCCACATACAATTCCAGGCACTACTTTTCCTAGAGGTATATTATACCTGTATCTCAATATCCAAGAAAGAGGCTTGTTTACCATTTAGTGGGCTTTACCTCTTCTGATCACTTTACAACTCTCAATAAGGCACCCATCTGCCATAATATATAGCGTAAGAGTATTTCAGCCCTTGCACTTTAATACTCAGTAGTTACGAGATAACACGTTCTACCCTGTACCAGCTGTTAGTTTCAGTTGACTAACATATATTTTTTTCCAATTTTTATCTGGTTATTTTATCTGTCAATGTTTGTTTACGGTATTCCTCTGCTTTGAAGATCCGTCAGTGATGTTTTCAATTATTTTGTCCTGAAGTTTCAGTTTTTTAATTGACTAAATGTCGTACCCTGCATTTTTAGTTACGAGTTTTACGAAAACAATGGTTGAAATCTTTAAACATTATTATGACAGAGATGTAATAATTTTACCGAGGAAACTATCTTTTATGTACCCACAAACAATGGCTCCCGTACTAAGAGCAAAGTTATAATAGTTTCTCATGTTCCCCATTTAGGCTCTAGGTAGTTTTATAAGTTCAGGATAGAAGTTTGCTTAACGTGGGTGCAGATGGAAACCTTTGGAAGTGGGGTCCAGTGTTGGAAATACGGAGAAGCGTATTCATTCGGAGAGAACCAAGACGAGTACGTCTTGTGGCTATGATATCAAGAGAGGGGGATTTTA
>NC_090765.1:11764144-11786644 GCF_036898095.1 Palaemon carinicauda | reverse complement strand
TTATTTGCGTAGGCTCCTTCTTAGAAGTGAATGTTGTCGATAACTATGAATACATATTCATGCTTATTGATAACTCTTGTCGAGCCTTCCTCTGTCTGCGATTGTAAGTAGATAATTCCCTATTAAATATTCTAAGGTCTTTTTTTTTTCTCCTTTGAAAATATCATATACAGCTCTTTTATTTGGAGACTGTCTACTACTATTTAAACTAATCCTTTTATTTTTGTTCTGTAACTAATTTTTATCCGTTCCTTTTGTTTATTATCAAGCTAATTATTTTGCTATGATGATTTTTTTTATGTTTGCATAATTATTAAACTAATACTGTATATAATTTTCACGTTATTGATATAAAAGTTAATAGACATTCAAAACTCATCATCATCTTAACTGGTATCAGTTTATTTTTATTTTCTTATCCACCAACTTCAGATATATTTATATATATATATATATATATATATATATTATATATATATATATTATATATATATATATATATATATATATATTATATATATTATATATATATATTTTATATATATATATATATATATATATATATACACACTGCAGAATAATTGATTTTTTTTTAATTCTGTTTATTTTACTAATTCACTGGCTTCTTATATTTCACGGCAATGGTTTCACGATGATGCTAATTTCGTTTTCTAGTTAACATTTTCCTCTATTTGGTATTTTGTAACTTTTGATGTCGTAAATTGACTTATTCGGTATAATCAACTGATGAATAACTTACAAAAATACCCCGTGCTCTGACAACGGATTTATATACAAGGCCCCTTTACTTGATAAGTTGCATACAAGACTTATTGTTTGCTCGATCGTAAAGGGTTTCCGATGGTTTAGCGTCTAATTCACAAATTAAACATTTTGTGTTCAAATAGGAGGTTGCATATGATCAGAAGGCCAATTAATTTTAGTTTTTAGAGAATACGTTGCATTACATTACTTTCACAGCTGTAGGTGTATTGTTTGTGCTCTGAACATGACCTCTTTGGTAAGACATTATTCAATGTTCTAAATATGAAGTCTGTAAGACATTATTTGGTGCCGTTATAGTATGTGGCCTACCTTCTTGGATCTGTTATAGTATGTGGCCTACCTTCTTGGATCTGTTATAGTATGTGGCCTACCCGGTTTGAATGTGTCCTACCTAAGCCGGTTTGAATGTGTCCTACCTTAGGAAGAGTTTGTATATATATGTAATGAAATCAATTATTTTTCACAATTGTTTAATATCTAACAATACAATTTTAAAAGAACAGTTTCCTTGCCTACGAGTATGACGGGAGAAGCTAACTTAAAAAACCCACCTAACCTATGCTAAAAGCCGTGTCCTTACCTACGAGTACGAGGGGAGAAGCTAACTTAAAAAATCCACCTAACCTATGCTAAAAGCCGTGTCCTTACCTACGAGTACGAGGGGAGAAGCTAACTTAAAAAACCCACCTAACCTATGCTAAAAGCCGTGTCCTTACCTACGAGTACGAGGGGAGAAGCTAACTTAAAAAACCCACCTAACCTATGCTAAAAGCCGTGTCCTTACCTATGAGTACGAGGGGAGAAGCTAACTTAAAAAACCCACCTAACCTATGCTAGAAGCCGTGTCCCTTACCCGGGGGGGCTGCGCCCCCCCGGACCCCCCCCCTTTACACAACATTAACATTTACTACATAGTTAAATACTGAAATCCATGTGTACTTACATGATCAATATTCGTAATAACAGTATGTAGGGCCACATACTATATCAGAGACAAAATTCCGTAGGCCACACTCGAAAGGTAGGCCACATACTATAACGGCACCCATTATTTTTATATCATGGTCTTGGATTTTTTCTTGCAATTGATCAATGCTATCCCTGGAAGAATCGTACTTTGTTCTTTACATGCCCGAAAAGGGTTTATGCTGTGGTGATATATTACTGTAGGAGCATTTTGGTCTTGCAATTTAACAAGCACGTCATACTGAATGTTTACAGAATTATGCTACAGATACCAAACATTAAAAAAAAAAAAATCAAGTTGGTCAGGTAATTTGATACTCGTATAACTAAATCTCTGGATGATGACATTTTTGTTGTCCTTTATCATGTATGGAAAATCGTTATTTCCTGTTTTTAACACTAACGGAGACAGTAAAGCTTATCTAAGATTCCAGATTAATTACCTAAAACAGCATTTCGGGATGTTTCCTATCAACTCTTCTGAAGCTACGTACATTACATAAACAATATCATAAACAATTAATATCTATGGCTTAGAAAGTTTTTCATTCAAATTGAAATTCTACCACTTCATTTCATTTAGGAAAGTGGGCCCAACAACACATATTCTAACCTTTGTATCTGTTGACATTCTTAATATCCTCACCTGTTGTGGGTCTCGTCTTATCTCTGATGCTGCTCTCACTGATTATATTTACTCAAAAATACTTTTACAAATAAATTACTGTACGTCCATTCCTCCCCATCAATGCCCCATCTTACTGTTTTCTATTTACCTTTCTAACCATTATCTCATTCTTGATTATATACTTTCAGATTTTTATTCTTGCCAATGATTGCAGTCCTCACAATACCCAATTACTATTGTGCATCATTTGAAAACATCTACCTTTCCAATCTCCAACCATGAACTGTTTTCTTATCACATATTTATTGTAATTTTTCTCGTCATCACACCTCTTCATCCAGTGTAATATAAAACAACGACCCAGGCCTAACAAACCTTATTTCACCCCTTTATACATTAATAGCCTGTGAATTCTAAAAATCTTATCTTTACCATGCAAAATTGTAAAAGTTCTCAAAAACCTTATTCACCCTGGGTTCTCAATACACGCCTTATCATACTTTGATAAGTATTTTATGGGTCTCCTTATCATATTTTGATAAGTATTTTATGGGTCTCCTTACCATATTTTGATGAGTATTTTATGGGTCCATGTCTATCACATACATATATTGCCATATTGAACTTCTTAAAAAAACTGTTTTAAGGTAAAACACTTGATCTACTCTCCTTTCCTATCCTCAAGTCAGTGTTCTCTCCTTATCAATCTTGCTTTTATCTAGCTGAACCTTGTTAGAATTCTTCTGTAAACCTTTGGTGTTCTACTGAATAACGTTGAATCCTTAGCATTAGTGAAATGCGTCTATTAGCATGTTTCGTAATTCCGTATTTTTCTTTGATGATACCTAATTTATAATTGAAAGGATGATATTATTTAAATGGAAATGTAGAATTAAGTAAATATTTATCTACGTAGAATATTACGCAAATTCTGTATATTTTTTTTTCTTTTTTTACAAAACGGCTTACATGATTGAAAATTTTTAGAATTTTGATCCTTATTTTCAATTATTACCACCTAATGAATATAAACTGAATCCGGAATGAGATCTGATAATCAAAGACTAGGAAGGGCCATGTAATAACTACCCATTTTCTCCCAGAAGTTGTTTTATCATATTAACGTAATTACTTGAGCTCTTGTTGTTAGCAGTTATGGGATCTGCTGGCTTCTAGCGTCTGAGAAAAACAGTAATCTATATGCAAGAGCTTTATTGCTACACAAGTCCCGAGCCCGGAGAAGCGCACACATTAGCTAAAAACATCCGAACACATAATTACGTGAATACATACAGACCTTCTAACATTCACACACGTTTACCGTCGATTCCTTACGCGCACATAAATACGCACATGTATAAATGCACACGGCACTCTTAACAGCTCGGTTCATTCCGGAGGTCCCTTGTAAACACGTCCGTTAGATGGTGTGCAATGATATGTGGTCCCCATATCCACCGCTGCGTAAACAATAGTAAAGCAGCTGCTATTGTGCTAAGAGAAGAATAACGCAAGATGCCGTCTTAAAACGGGATACATTATAACAAGACGTCTGTGGTTTGGCTTTTACAAATGGTGTCATTACTTAGACTTTAAGGGGTATAAGTTATTTTTTTTTGGAGATGTGGATCTGGATGGAGGTCTACATAGTCTTCCATTCTTTCAGGTATTCTCAAGTGATATTTGGGAATCTTCTCCACATTGTTTGATGATACATTTCTAACTCTTTAATTGTTGAAATAAGTACGCTAGTTCTCATGTTAGTATTTGTGTGAGTGAATGTGTTAGTATATATACATACAAGAATGTTATTCTTAACTTGCTGCTGTAGGTCCAGTACATTTTATGCTAGTACACGTAGAGAGAGAGAGAGAGAGAGAGAGAGAGAGAGAGAGAGAGAGAGAGAGAGAGAGAGAGAGAGAGAGAGAGAGAGATAATGTAAATATATTTAACATAAAAACAATCTGTAATAGAACAGTATGCTACACCAAAGCGTATCTTGCCAATGTTTCTTCTACCACTTTTTATTCTTTTTATTATTATATCCGTACTACTTTATCCACTCTGCGGGTTATAATGCGTTATAACAAGAATCTGTCGTATATTTCTTTGCACTAGATATACCTTTGTCACCTGATTAGAAAGAGAGCATGCTGACATTATTGTCATAATTTATTATTATTATTATTATTATTATTATTATTATTATTATTATTATTATTATTATTATTATTAATTACTTGCTAAGCTACAACCTTTGTTGGAAAAGCAGGATGCTGTAAGCCCAAGGGCTTCAACAGGGAAAATAACCTAGTGTGGAAAGGAAATAAGGGAAAACTACAAGAGAAGTTTAAGAACAATGATAACATTAAAATAAATCTTTCATATATATAAATTGTAAAAAAACTTGAAAATAAAAAGAAAATAACAAGAGGAAGAGAAACAAGATCTAATAGTGTGCTCTATCTAAGGGTAAGTTGCTTACAAAATGAAGCTACTCGTCACTATTTTATAGTTTGTAATGGTCATGGAAACAATCAGTATATATTAAAGAAATTTAACATAAGCAGATTTAACTTCATTCCAGAAACTACTTAAATCGCATTAGTAAATTATAATTATTACTCTAATTGCCACCAATTAATTATCATGTTTTAGTACGTATGACGTAGTGAACATACTGAAACAGGATGTAGCTGAACATACACGAGGTAGGTAATTATGCAGAAAAAATAAGCTCCCACCGGAAATAGAAACGAAACTGAACGAAGTCGAGGAATCACATAATCACTTTGTCAGAAGTTAGAACTATTAAACAGTGACTGAAGTCCCTTGGTGTAGAGTTCCAAGAAACGGCCTCCGGTGCCATTAGCAGACAACGGGCAGCGGGAGTAACGTGACGTCAGCAAATAAGGGGCCCTTGTAATTTTCGAGCTGGATTTGGAGCCTCTTCGTTATTCATAAGAAGACAAGGGCGAACAAAAGCTCCGGCCATTTGCGGTTGTTCGAGGCAAAGTATGTGGATAATTGCGTTATTAACATTCAGGTAGTTTGTCTGTCTTCTCTTTTCGTGTCGTAACACTTCTTTTCCATCTCTCTCTCTCTCTCTCTCTCTCTCTCTCTCTCTCTCTCTCTCTCCTCTCTCTCTCTCTCTCTCTCTCTCAAGAAGTATTTAGCTTCAGCCATGGTCATATCGTTTTATAGAGGTAGGCTAACAAGCTTTTTTTCAGTTATCCATTATATATATATATTATATATATATATATATATATATATATATATATATATATATATATATATATATATGTGTGTGTATATATATATATATATATATATATATATATATATATATATATATATATATATATATATATATATATATATAATCATCATCATCATCATCATCAGACATTACTAGTCCTCGGCAGAACAAAGGCCTCAGTCATGTCCTTCCACTTGCGTTTGTTTATGTTCTTTTTGTGCCAGTCCACACCCTCAAAATTTCTCAGTTCGTCAGTCCATCGTCTTATTTTTCTTCCCATACTTCTATAATCTCTAGGGACCCATTCTGTTATTCTTAATGTCCAGTTATTGTTTGTCATTCTCATTAAATGTCCAGACCATGACCATTTCTTTTTCTTCCATGTTGTTAGAATACCCTCTACTTTAGTTTGCTTTCGTATCCATGTTGCTATTTTTGTGGTTCTTAGTGTTATTCCCATCATTATTCTTTCCATAGCTCTTTGAGTTGTAACTAGCTCATGTTCTAAGTTTTAGTAAGGCTCAAATTTTCTGATGCATACGTTAATACTGGTAGGAGCATCTTATTAGATACCTTTCATTTTGGAGAAAGGGGCATTTTACATTTCCTAATCTCATTTTGTTTACCAAATGCTCTGCATCCCATTCTTATGCTTCGTTTAATTTCGGGAAATCAAACAGCTTCACGGTTCAAATTATTCGTATACATATTTTCTTAAATACAATAAAGTATTTACCAACAAATAAATAAAGCTCATTATTTTATTATTTTACATTTGATATCCTTTTTCTGCAGATTCTTTTGCAAATAATCGTCCATCTTTGCTTTTCAAAGATCAACATCTCTCTCTCTCTCTCTCTCTCTCTCTCTCTCTCTCTCTCTCTCTCTCTCTCTCTCTCTCTCTCTCTCTCTCTCTCAATGATTATAAATTATAACTAACAGGGATTATACAATCAACGGAAACATTCCTATAACATATATATGCTAATGTTATCAATATGAATAAAATCGAATTCCTTAAAATCTAATTTTTACTTCACAATTGCCTGGACTTTGACCCAGAACATTGGATTGCCCTGTATTAGGTTAAACGTGCAGGTGGTCAAAGGGTGGCGTAACCCGCGGTCACACTCTAGGTGATGAGGTTGGGCAAGCTAGCGGCAAGCACGTAATATGACAGGTGGGCGTATTTTTTCTCTTCATTCTTTCTTTCTTTTTACCCGCTGCTGGATCTTTTGATAATAAAGTAGTCACACGTTAGTGCAGTAGACAAGGTGACATTCTTTTCATTTTTTATTCTGGTTACTGTACTAATAGTCGTTATCATTTGACTAAGTCGTAATGTATTATTATTATTATTATTATTATTATTATTATTATTATTATTATTATTATTATTATTATTATTATTTTTAGTAGTAGTAGTAGTAGTAGTAGTAGTAGTAGTAGTAGTAGAGGCCTTCTTCCCCTAATCCATGACTTTTTTAGAACTTTGTAGGTTGGCACCTCCAGAATAGTTGTTATTTTCCCAATTTATGTAATGTTTGACGGCCAATTTTTCAGTCTGTCGGGTCAGTTAAGATGTCAGATTTTGACATTTTTATTTTGCATATGTTTTCCTTCTTGAGACATTGTGTTGAACTGAATGTTTTGGCCATATCTAAATTTAAAGTTTAAGGATTAGTGTGTTTCAGTCACTGATGAAACTTGTTCTTGTTTCATGCCATGTCCATAACTTATATTTTTAGGTCACTGATCAATTTATATTCTAATGTTTTACTTTTGAGCGATATTCATGAAACTTGGGATATATGTATCTTGTGATTTGGTAATTATTGTCCTGTATCAATTTTTATCCTGAAATATATTTAAACACCACAGGTCACTTTATTATAGTAATAATAGTGATAGTAATTTTTATTATTTCCATATTACTCTTTAAAAATATAACGGGTAGAATATAATGTCAACATTTTTATTTAGGAGTGCTTCGACATATGAGTGGATGAAAGCATGTATGTGGTAGGACTGATTGTGTAAACTTATGCTGTAAAGGATATTTTTACCCATGAAGCGTGGGTTCGCTCACGTGTTATTATATATATATATATATATATATATATATATATATATATATATATATATATATATATATATATATATATATGTATATGTATATATATACACATTTTAATTGATAGGATTGTACGTTCGATCGTTTTTGTTTTTCGTTTTTTTTTTAAGTCCTATTGAAGTCGTCAGAGTTGATACATAAATTATGCTTTCCATGAATTAGCTGGTGTTATTTATATTTGTATGTGATATATATATGTGTGTATATATATATATATATATATATATATATATATATATATATATATATATATATATAGATAGATAGATAGATAGATAGATAGATAGATATATATTCACAGTGCGTGTACCTATTAATCTTAAATGCACAAGTACAAATGCTTCTACCGGAATGGTAACTCAAACCTACGTACACAGCCCATTTCCATAAGGCTGACAAATGGCACATTCTTGAGGATGGGAGTTAATCTCAGGATGCAACAAAAGGGTTCGTTTTGTTCTCCTTTTGAAAGCGGTGGGAAGACCCGCTACTAAATTGCTTCTAATAACTGTAATTATTGACGTGAGGGAGGAAATACTAACTCTTTGAGAATGTCTGCGGGAGCCTTGAGGCTCGTCTATAGGCTGCAAGGGTTTGTAGGTGAGGCAAAGTCTATGGGTAGAACCCAGGACAGGTAATGAGAGGGTTACTCAGTACCCAAGGTAATTCATGCTGTTATTAGACGTATATCGTTTTTTTTCATATTTGTATCAACAGTGGTTAAGCAAAAGTCTAATGACGTAATAATTTTTCTCGTGTGTTTCATTATGGAAGAAGATTTGATAACTAAAGTTATACTCATTCATAAGTACTTGAGCACTGGAGCACCCATACCACTCGTGTGTGTGGGTGTGTAACATATATATATATATATATATATATATATATATATATATATATATATATATATATATATATATGTGTGTGTGTGTATATATATATATATATATATATATATATATATATATATATATATATATATATATATATATATATATATATATATATATATATATATATATATAGTGTGTGTATCCTAGTGTAAAATTTTATTTATATACTTATGTATGCTGTTTATAAGTATGCATTTACATACTAGCATGTAGATGTACTGATTTCTATACGAATGTTAAACTGCATGTAAGTTTATATGAATTATGGTATGAACAGTTTTGGTGTGGATACCCTTATGCTCAGAAAATAGAATTTATAACCGGGGATGGATTACAACTATAAGTAATTGTTTGCTTCTTTTAATCCCAATTTCATTTTGAAGGTTATTTACCTCTAACATACGAGTTAGTCCCCAAATGTTCTCTCTCTCTCTCTCTCTCTCTCTCTCTCTCTCTCTCTCTCTCTCTCTCTCTCTCTCTCTCTCTCTCTCGTGCACTTAGTGTACCCTAAAGTAGTGACTTTTAGAAAGGCACATTTCAGTGTTTTCTACTTCAGTCGTATCAGATATTTTTGGTTAATACGACCCTTTTTGATTACTTGCTCATATTGAAGTCTACATTTTTATTATATGAGTTAAAATGGGGACAAATTATGATTATTCATGTTTGTTTTGATGAAGATAATTGCATGATATTTAGTGCTATTATTATTATTATTATTATTATTATTATTATTATTATTATTATTATTAATTGCTATGCTATAACCCTAGTTGGAAAAGCAGGATGCTTTAAGCCGAGGGGCCCTATCAGGGAAAATAGCCCAGTGAAGAAAGGAAACAAGGAAAATTAAAATATTTTAAGAACTGTAACAACATTAAAATAAATATTTCCTATATAAACTATACAAACTTTAACAAAACAAGAGGAAGAGAAATTAGATAGAATAGTGTGTCTGAGTGTACCCTCAAGCAAGAGAACTCTAACCCAAGAAAGTGGAACACCATGGTACAGAGGCTATGGCACCACCCAAGACTAGAGAACAAAGGTTTGATTTTGTAGTGTCCTAGGAGACCTGCTTACCATGTGATTTGAATATATGCCCATTATCTTTGAGATACGTTGATGTCATCAATAGACTGGGTGATGTTTAGGCTATATGTATTGCCTTCCACTTCCAGTTGTAGCGCTCTGGCTTTTCATCGCTTTAGTTTAATGTCCTCAGGCCAAAAGATGTTCATCCGCCTAGTTGTTTGCTTTATGGGTCAGCATTCCAGGAACGGAAGCCAAGGTTACATCGGCTGTGCTCTGTAATATGCGATTGTGCCACAAATGATTTGTAACCTTGGTTCTTTTTATACGTAGGAGTTTGATTCTTGTTGTTGTTAACAACCGTTCTTCGTTTCGTCTAGCCATTTTAGTTTTGGATTCTCTATGTTTAACTTTCACCAATGTTTACTTGTTTAGCACGCTGTTCCTACTGTGCTTTTTTTTTTCTCTCTTTTTTTTTTTCTTTTTTTTTCCCTCCATACTTTGAAAACTTATTGATGTAATCTAGATGGAAACATCTTATCGTATTTATTTTCCATCTCTTATGCTATGTAAAATTATTTTTTCCATTTTTTTAATTTTGTTTGTGGCTTCGTTCTCATGCGATTGCTATTTTATATTTTATTTTTTTTTCTTTGCCTACTATTCTTGTGTGATTCTCTCTCTCTCTCTCTCTCTCTCTCTCTCTCTCTCTCTCTCTCTCTCTCTCTCTCTCTCTCTCTCTCTCTCTCACACGTATTTTCATACGCTATGTCTCGCACCATCATCTGTACTTCTATTTTAGTTATTTCCGCATTTAATAATTTTTGTTGCTTTCAACATCACCCGCAGTGTTGAAGAGGCAATTGTTGTTCAGCGCTTTATCCCCACTACGCCTCGTTTAGGATTAACCCGGCCTCATTAACACCAGATGCCGACCTCATTCAGAGTGAAACAGATTACGCACAAGAGGTTGGTTCTGTAAAATATGAACGACTTCAGCCGACACGTTTTGCGGTATTGTTTCTCCCCACTTCCTAAATACACATACATTCCTCTTCGAGTTATAGCCTACCCTTAGCCTAACGATGTATGAGGAAATTTTGAGCGATAAGAGAAGTAATGATAATAAAAAACAAATAATAATCTCCTAAAAAGCTCAGTGTACAGAGTGTTTGCGTATCTGCAGTCACCGTTTATTATTTCTAAGGGCTTTTATGAGGTTCTAGGTCATATATGTAGACTGTAAGGTCTTGGCCAGAACACTTGTTCAGTATGAGATATGGTAATTGGGTAAGGTGAAGGTAAAGTGTATGGTCAGCTTGGTGAGGGAGACGAAATTTACGGAAGATAACTAAAATGAAGAAAGCTTAACAAAGGAGCCATAGAGGAATTATATAGAGCATTTAGTACCGTGAACTGTGTTTCATGAAAGCTAAGCTGTAAATAGTGTCCGTTTGTTGGGTGAAATCATAAAGAAGTGTAAAGAAAAAGAGCAACATGGATACGAGAGCACACTAAATTAGAGGATATTCTAACAACAGGTAAGAAGAAGAAATGGACATGGTCAGGACATATAATAAGAATATCACAATAGATGGTCATTTAAAAATAACAGAATGGATCCCGAGAGATTGCAAATGAACCATGGGAAGGAAGTGAAGGCGATGGATATACGAACTAAGAAAGTTTTCGGGTGTGGCCTGGCACAGGCCCTTGTCCTGTAGTGGACTAGTAACGGCTGAATATATATATATATATATATATATATATATATATATATATATATATATATATATATTATATATATATATATATATATTTTTATATATATATATATATATATATATATATATATATATATATATATATATATATATATATATATATATAAAATCATCAGCCACAGCTAGTCAACTGCAAGACAAACGCCTGAAACACGTCCTTCCACTCGCATCTGTTTATGGTCTTTTTATACCCGGAAGTTCGTGTATAAACTGTATATGAACTTGTGTCATTTTCTAAAACATATATCCTTTAACATTAAACCTGATACTAATGTCTGGTGTATTTTGTGAGGCAAAGTTCATGCAATTTCAAGTCAGATTTCAGTTGTTATTTTAACAAGTAGTACGTGATGAGATGCCGATGTGAAAATTTAACAATGCCATCAAAAACTAGATCATTAGTCCTCCCCTCATTTGTTTTACGGTTATATTATATTTAGTATTTCTGCATTTACTGACAATAGTCACTAAGTTTACTCCTGGAATATTAATCGGAGATTCGCAGACATGATAATATTTGTCAAAAAAGAAAAAAAAAAAATGAAGTATTTCCCAGATAGAATGGAAGGAAAGCTATTAATTTTTCTCTGCAATAGTTTATAAATAAGAGAATGAACGGTCTCAAGGGGAATGAAAAGAAGAAATGTCATCTTTTGTTTACGTGTCAAAATCTGCTCATTGGAAATTAAAACAGTTACTGGGGAATGTCGAGTCTCCGTCGTAAAAAGCCCCAGTAAGTAGTTGCAATAAGAGGAACATCACGATTGGAGGACGTATTCTCTGATTTAGACAAGACACCTGTTGCTCTTTGTGTGTGTGTGTGTGTGTGTGTAAAGAGAGAGAGAGAGAGAGAGAGAGAGAGAGAGAGAGAGAGAGAGAGAGAGAGAGAGAGAGAGAGAGAGCGTCAAAAGGGATTTTTCAGTATCTCAGATTATTTATTTTTTCCCACAGAAAAAGGGAAGTTAATCCTAGCGAACGGTCGTAGGCTTATCATATTTCTTGCAGTGGTGCCTTATAACTACAGAAAATATTTGGTTGTCGCTTTCATTTGAATTTTTTGGGAGATTCGGAGGGCAAATTCAGTGTGAAGCCTTATCCTTATAGCAACATGTTCATATTTTCCTAGTATGTTCTTTAATACTGTTTTCGTTGGAAAGTGAAAAAGTTTCAAGGCGATTCCTCCGGCACTAATTTCGAATATCAAAACATGAAATAATTCTTCCTTCCTTCCTCTCTTGTCATCCTTCGTTAAGGTGATGAGCACCTATTAACCAATTGGGACAATTAAACAGACATACAATTAGTTCTTAAGTGTACCGGTAGATATATGGATACTTGAAGGAAAAGATAATAGAATTACAAGTAAATAAAATGATTTTCTCAGATTCCTCGAATGTATATATATGTTTTCTTTCCTTCAGCGCCTGTTTATGTCCTGAGCTTTAAATAGTTTAATGGAATTAGGTTTACTTAAGACCGCTAGAAATAAACCGTTTGTTGAATATTTTTATGACCAATTCAGGAGGAAACCCTATTTTATGTTTGAATATATTATCGGGGATCTCATGGTTGTGTAATGGATGTTATCTGTCAATTGTTTGTCAATAGTCAAATGAACTGGTTGGCAGCAATATGTGCTCGCTGACAATTGAATTAATTGATTAGATGCCATACGTGTTTGATGACAAATTAATCGGTTGGTAGCAATATTTGCATGCTTGCTACCAGAAAAATTAATTGGTTGGTATCGGTATTTGCTAGCAGGGAGTTTAATTAGTCGGCTGGCTGTAATATTTGCTCGCTAACGGGTAAATGAATTTGTTGGCAGCAATATGTGCTCTCAAACAGGTAGATTAATTGATTGGGAGATAAATTAATAGGTTAGCAGTTGGCAGCCATATTTACTTGCTAACTGAATAATTAATCGGCTAAGAACTACATTTGCTGACTAACGGGTGAATTAATTGGTTGGCACCAATATGAATGAGCTCGCTAACATTAAAGAATTAGCTGGACGTACTGTACATATGCTCGCGTTTCCATTTTTTGTTTTAGTAATTTTTGGAACTTATCATATAGTTCCCTAACTTTTTAGGATGTATTTTGACATACTGCTAACACTGAATGTGATGCAGAGATTTTAATGTGCATCAGCGTTCCAACTGCTTAAGAAATTGTTTCGACGTCCTTTTAACATTTTGATGATGATGCAAAGGTCTTACTGTCTTTCGGCAATATACTGTTTGCAGTTTGTGGACTGCAATTATGCCACAATTTGTGACTCCGGAAATCCACGGAATTGCTTTGCATATTTGCTGAGGAGAAAGGAGAATTGCAAAGGAAATCTTGAATTAAGCGACTTGTTTAAGCGCCTTTTTTTTAACACAGTTTAAATAGATTGCAACACGACTCATAATCCTTGTAAACTGTTTGGGTGCATATTCCTAAAATATCTTATCTTAATGGCTGCGATAATGATGAAATATAATTCTTTAGCAGTAATAAACCATATAAGACTACAGACTCCATGCGTTTAGATATATGATAACGCGCAGCAAGAAAAGAGAGGACGTTGTAATTATATGTATCTTACAAAAGTAAGAAATGTATCACAGCTGGTCCAAGTTGAATTAGTTCTTCTTGAAATGTTGCAAGCTCTTAAAAACGTGCTCTACCGTTATACTACTCGCTATCCGTAGCAGCAGTGAATGGTGGAATATCAATGAATATGAATGTGACAGGTTGCTAATTTGTGTGATAGGAGGAAGAGATGTCAATTGAATTCTGAGGATAATAGTTTAGTTGGCAGTAGTGAAGACGAATTACAAAGACAGTTGATTAGTTTGGGAGTGTTTTGGGAGAGAAGGATGTTGAAAGCGAATCTTGAGTGTTATATCAGTGGAAACGTTAAGGACGTAGAGACCAGGAAAAGCATTAGAATGAATATGCTGATTCTTACGTGTATTAGAATCTAAAATGTTGCTAGTAAACTTAGAATTACAGAAGAGGTAAAGCATAATATGATGAAGTGATTAAAATTAATTTTCGTTTCGTTTAGTTACATAGAAAGAATGAAAACTTAGCACGAGTTGACGAAAATAGTTGATAATTTGGAATTATTGGAAGGAATTCAGTTAGGAAAAACTAATGGTCAATTATAAAACAAAACTGCCAGAGCGTTCACCATGTGCGAGAGTGCTTGAATGTCTCGGTAGGTGTTAGATGATTCAAATTTATACTGTATTGAACCTCTGCTTAAAGATTTTTTTTTTTCGTTGAAAGATGCATAGTAATAACAACTGATATTTTTAATACCATAATTAATGTAGACGGTATCAGTTTCACTACTTAAGCAATATAAATTATTTTCTTTCAACTTGTTCACCACCATCTTTCGGGGGTGAATCCGTTATTTTAATTTACATTATAGGCAGTGGCAATTTTCTTTTCTTATTTTATAATGTATTTTTTAAAATTTATGTCGTATTAAAGCATTTCCTGATTCCTACCGTCTCCTTTTGTACAGTACACTTTTGGGAGAATTGCGAGTTTGTTTATTTATTGAAGGGAGAGAGAGGGGGAGGGTGTCGAAGTGAAGCGTACCATCTTTAACTTTGACACGAGAATGTTTGATATATAAATACCCAAGGCGTGACCAGAGTCCCTTGAGATGCTTTCACCTGTCCTTCTAAGACTTCGGATTTTGATATTTCTACGCTTTGTTTTTATAAATAGGTACACTATTTAAAAAAAAAAAAAGTAATTTTAATGGGAAATTCTCTGTAAAAATATACTGTTCTCAGCCGTATTTCAGTAAAATACGGGCGACCGTAATTTTTGCCCTACTCTGTTATTATCTTTTACCAGTTGGTGACCGTAATATCACTCTTTTTTTTCAATATATCCGTAGTTAAAACGGTAAATGCCTGGCGACATTTAATCAAGGATTTTTACCGTTTTTTACGGCAAATTTTTAAGTGTATATATGCTTTTTTTTTACGTACTTCTACAGCGCTCACTTCAAGGATACCTACCTTCATACACATTTGATTATAATATTTTAACATCTTATTTTATTTTTTTATTCATAATAGATATATCCTTTCATATTCATATACACACATCCAGCAAATTCTGTCCCGGCATGTGAACGTTCACATGCATATTTCCTTGCACACACTCTTATATGCATATATAAATATGCATATCCAGACATCAGCCCTGCCATCCGAGTCCTTACGCTAAACTCATGCATGTATGCATACTTGGGCATAAATACTTATACCCACGCTCCAGCAACGGAACTCACCTCATCTGTGGATGATCCCCCGACCCAGCAAACGGCCCATGGATTGTCTTCATTTAGAATCCACGAGGTCGTTCCGATGCGACCGGTAATGGCGCCAGACTGATTGACGGGATGATCACATCCATGTAAACGCTGTGAAAGATTGCATTGCTCGATGAAGATATCAGACGGGAAACGGCCACCACCGTGATCTGCATTGCAAGATGCTGGGGGGAAGTCGGCTGAGGAAGAAGGTTATCTCGTAACACCAGGTTTTGGGTATTTGAAGGATTTCTCAATTTGAGGGATTTTTGGCATTTCAGTTACCTCAGATTCTTACTTATCATAGTATTTTTTTTAGGGTATATAGAATTAGAATTTGTTGTTTTTATTGTTCAAACGTTTTGTCATTTCTAACATATAAGACAGTATTGTTTTATTCTTGTCTTCATTATTCATTGTTGATTAATGCATGGATGTTAATCTTAAATGACGAATTCTGAAGTAACCAACCCTGAATGTAAATGAAATTATGTGATAAGACCCGGAACGGGGAATAGTGCTTTTATTATACATTATATCATGGTGGACTGTAGGCATTACTAAGCATCATCTTTAGTCTCTTCGACCTTTAACTGCACCTGCTTTTAAGCTTTCTAATTTAATTTTTATCCTGCTGTCCAACCTCTTATAACGTTATAAGAGGTTGGACAGCAGCCTTGGGAATCCTGCATGGCCTCTCGACTTTAGCGTCGGACCATAAAGCTCAAGTTCCGTGATTAAGTCGTTAAAGGAATAAGTAAACATCATAATAGCTATTTAATAGTTAATTAAAGTAGATTTCAGAATAGAGCGACTGATACTCTTGGGGGTTACAAAATGATCAACATTTGAGGTATTTAGACTTTGGGTGCATCTTTAATCACCACATTTTTATTTTTATTTACCCTTATCGTAATGATCTCTGGTGAAAGAAGTAATTTTAGATATCTTGAGTGTAGCAAAACTGGGTTGGAAGGAGTATTCTTATAAGGTTGACGTGAGTGTGAGGTTTTCAACCCATTTGCTGTGCTTCTAAAAATTTCCATAGATTCGGTATATTAGTAATTATGTCATTTACATTTCTTATGAAAAAAATTTTATGTTAGAATTCGGTATTTCAAGTATCTTTAGAGGTATTGTATACAGCTTATGTAACGCAAAGTTGCTTTCTTAAATAACCAGAAGCAAAACAAAAAACCTGACTATTTGATGTGGTATTTTGCCGGAAGACTCGGTACTTATTTCAAGAAAAGTGTACTGAATGTGTTTCAGATATATATATTTGCAGCGTAGTATATTACGTGAATACAACATTAAATAATTTAATCTGTAAAAAAAAAAGAGTTCTGAAACGATCATAAATATAATATGTGGACCTTCTCTCTTCTTTTAATGTAGTTAGTTTAGACCGTCTGAAAACTTTTATTTCTTCCAACCTAAGCTATAGGGTTTATTCTGAAAACGAAGGTAATGTGTGTGTGTGTATATATATATATATATATATATATATATATATATATATATATATATATATATATATATATATTATATATATATATATATGCGCGCGCGCGCGCGCGTGTGTGTGTGTATGTATAGTGTGTATATACAATACTTTAAGAATGGTAGAAAATGTAGGCAGTTCAACTTTTTGGAGGTGAAGATGGTATGTGGGTCGCAATTTTCTCCCTCCGGTGGTTTTATATATATATATATATATATATATATATATATATATATATATATATATATATATATATATATATATATATATATATATATATATATATATATATATAATGTGTGTGTGTATGTGTGTGTGTGTGTGTATGTACCTACTAGGACCTCTTGGTCAAGTTCTCACCAGTAAGGTATCGTGGTTTTGATTTCATGAAATAACGCATTCTATCTCCTGTAGTAATCAAGTGAATTAACTTATCTGTGATGAATAGAATATTTTATCGGCCGCAAACCATTCTATGTTACAATGCAAAAACGTTTCATAAAGTAGAGTACTGTAGTTTTTTTTTTTTTCTCATCATAAAGCGGAATAATTAAGATATCCTCACAAGAATATGGTAACGCATGGTTTTATATCAACGCAGGTTCGACCCATTTCATCCAACAAATTACTTGGTGCCTTTTTCACCTCTTGGGTCAAGGGTATTAGGAAAATCTCATATGTATTCTCATAGTTATGCTTTTTTTTTCTAATTTAGGAAATAAGTGACATACAGAATTGTGTAAATTGAAAACACAATCAACCCAATGTAGGAGAGAGAGAGACAATGGACACACTGAATCCCACCTATTAATAATAATCCTTTCATCACAAAATCATTGGAATTGGATTTGTAAGGGTATCAGAGTTGCCTTTGGGTCGCCATATGGTCATGTCAGTTGGAATTACTGTATTGTTGTCTAATGGTGCGCGGAGAGAGAGAGAGAGAGAGAGAGAGAGAGAGAGAGAGAGATTTTGTTGAAATTCCAGCTCCATTGCTAAGTGTACGTAGAGAACCTGCTGTGGGATACTAATGCCAAGAGAATGTAGCATAAAATATTCTTTTTCTGGATCTTGTTCCATGTTGTCAAGCTTCTCTCTCTCTCTCTCTCTCTCTCTCTCTCTCTCTATTATATATATATTATATATATATATATGTATATATATAGAGTATAATTATATATATATATATATATATATAGAGTATATATTATATATATATAAATTTCTTTTAGATCACTCTCAACTCTCTCCGTCCCTCTGGGTGGTGGATGAAGAGATAGTCATACCTTGGTGAGAAGGGGTTGCGTGTTCGTGTATATCTATTTAAATCTTTAGCTCTCATTTTTGACGGGTCGTTTACTCTAGTGTGTATAATATATATATATATATATATATGTGTGTGTGTGTATATATATATATATATATATATATAAATATTTAAATGTATGTATGTGAGATTCTGTACGCATTTATTACAGTAGAAAATCATACTCCCATATATATATATATATATATATATTTATTTATATTTATATATATATACACACACCTGTGTGTGTGATCTTGTACGTATTATGTACAGTTACAGTATGCATCGCAAAGGTTTAAAGGGTAACAATAACAATGGAAAAAAGATGCGATCAAGTTAAAAGCAAAAGCAGCGTTGAGATTCAATTAAAAAGACTCGTCCTGGTTAATCATATATTCTTACTGAGGGGAGTAGCGAGAGAGACTCCCCTCAGCCGAGCGAAAAAATGTATATGTGTAGGGTAAGGGGAGGGGGGGGGGTGTTGGACCATGGGAAGGGGTCTCCATCTACTTTCACAACAAAGGATGAAAAGAGGTTTTGTGATGGTCGCGGTAGATTACGAGGGGAAATATACCAGGGAGGGGGGAGTGAGGGGGTTAGTAAAATGATTGTATTTGTTTTCCCCCAAATTGAATGTGCCTCTTTCAACTCTAATCGCTTGTTTATGTGCATTCGCTGAAGGAGCCACACGATAGGAGAAAGGAATTGGCCAGTGATGGAAGGGGGGGGGGGGGACTTGGCTTGGGATTGGATGACACGAGTGTGTTTGAGTGTTTATAGGGAGACGGTTAGTGATACACATTTAGTTTGCTTGTTGGAAACAAAAAGTGTAAATGATTTCTTTCATCTCTTGCATAGGAGTAAATTAGACTTTATCCATGTACACATTAAAATGTGCTATTTCATTATTGAAATGGGTATCCCCACACTTGGTGAGAGAAGTATTAATTTTTTTTAACTGAAGTAAATGACAAAGAAAAAAACTAGCTAGAAGAGCAAAGAAAATGCAAGATTTTTCACTATTTCTATGGCTTGTGTGTATTTCTAATGAATTAAGTTTTATATTACCCATATTTGTTTAACCAACGAATTCTATAAATCATATTTTTTTTTATTATGGCACCAGTATTACGTCTCTTGGATAAAGGAATATTTTCTGGAAGTTTGCACATGTAGGTGACGTAGATTGCTTAAGAATTACATTACCAGGTATGAGATAGAACCGTTCGTCTATTGTAAATACTCGTAGTTGTATTTAAAATTACGCTTTTTAAAATCAATTTTTACCTAGTTTGAAGAGCTTGATAAGACTATTTCTCTCTCTCTCTCTCCTCTCTCTCTCTCTCTCTCTCTCTCTCTCTCCTCTCATCTAATTACTAATATTTTGTATTAAATTATTTTCTTATACTTGTATTGTATTGCATTTCATTTTGTATTTCGGATAGTAATAATCTTTAGAATATTTTCATAAATGGCAGTAAGTTGATTATCGCTAATGAGATTCAAAGTTTGTACGTGAATGTAAGTTTCTGAGAGTTATAGATCACGTAACGAGATTATTCCTTCTTTTGATGTTAATTGATTTACAATTACGAATAATCTTGTGAAAATAAATGCATTTATTGTTGGTATTTACAAAAAAAATCTTAATTCCTATATTTTTGTCAAAAGGTAAATATATATTGTATTTGACTCATATATATATATATATATATATATATACTGTATATATATTGAACCTAAATTTTTTGTAGTCTCATAATTAATTGTATTTATGACGGAACCAGTGCTAAGATCAATATAATGTTTTAGAGCCCTGGGGTAAGTACATTAAGTGTAAGGTTTTACTGACTTAGAATTATGATATGCATTTATTTGCATTTTTTATCATGAGAATGACTGATATAACTAAAGCGGATAAAAAAAAGATAAAATGCCATTAATAACATGAATTAAATGTTTCGTCAAACCCTATAACAGCAAAGATAGAAATAGCGTGGATAACAGGGAGATGCCACAGCAAGATGATGACGTAAACAAAATTGGTTCTTCTCTCGGGGGAAATAGGGGACGCAAAGGGATTTAATGACGATTGAGGGAATTAAGGGGAATCCTATCCCAATTTACCCGACATTTTGTGGAGATTCGGTTGGACAGAATATGAAGAAATTCTTGTGGAGTCGACATTATTTTGTGCTTCTTTCTTTTCAATTAATTCTCAATGTTTTTAGACATGCGGCAACATATAGTAAAAGAATGTCCTTTTTAAGCTTCTACGTTTGGATTTTATGTTCTCAACTTTGAATAAAGTTCTCAGTTGCGCATTTTTATTATAGGAAAAATTTTATGTTCATTTACCTTCGTAGGAAATGTGGTCTCACGCTGCTCTTCTTCCTTCGCTTCTTCCACTCGCTACAGTGTCTGGGGAGTAGGATCAGAGAACGAGGCTGCTGGACAAAGCAGATAAACACGAAGGGAAAAGCTTCTCTGGTCCCTGGCCCCTTGACCAGCTGAAGGCCCGTCAAGATTTGGCATTAATCTTGAGCGTACATTCTACGTTCCATAAGGGACTAATGGGCATGGAACAGAGGAACATCGTTTATCTAGAAACCCCTAACCCCCCTCCCCCCTCTAGAGAATAAGGAAGGCACAACGGTCTAATCTCTGGTGTGTCAGACCCATATCAAAGGTATCATTGCTTATCCTATACACGCGAGCTTGAGATTTTCTGCTCTCGTTTCCACCGGAGAAGCTGCTATGGAAAAAATTATCCCATCCAGCTCAGAGCTTATTAGAAAGTTTTGTTTGCTCTCTCTCTCTCTCTCTCTCTCTCTCTCTCTCTCTCTCTCTCTCTCTCTCTCTCTCTCTCTCCTCTCCTCTCTCTCTCTCTCAGGTAATGAGATGTGTTGAGGGGGAAACCGTGGCCTTTGAAATCGTCTCTTTAACCTTGAGGCGAAAGATTAATTAGTTATAAGCCTAATTAGTCTTTATCGATCTCATAAATGTCCAAGACAGTGGTTTCTGTCTAAGGGCGAGACTACCTGGATCGCTTTCTCACCTGTTCCTTCCGCCTCTCAACGCAAAAGGCCTTCCGTTTTAAGGGAACCTTTTCAGCTCTTTGGGATTATGATCTGATAGACTGCTGGTGCTGCTATGCATCTGATAAGATTTTATGGTTATTTTTCCTGAATGCTTTTCGCATTTTCTCACGTGGAAGCGAGATGATGACACATTACACCAATACCATCATCCGCTGTACAATCATCTTTTGGTAGCCGAATGGCCTGAAATTGAATGGTGAAATGCGTTTTGGCCTCTTTTAAGTCCTGGGCATTATGGTATAACAGCTTGCGAAATAGTCTCCGATTTACATCAGTAGCGTATTTTGCTGCCTGGGCTATGAAATGTGGATTTAAAGAGGGGTGCCTGGAAATTGGATATTTTCAAGAGAGCTCCTACCAGCGGTTTGCCGTCCGTTTTTAGGGAATCTTTGATGTTCACTTAAGTTTGCAGGCAGATGTAACCGTGAAACTTTTTTTTTTTTGCTTACTCTATGTTTGGTTTCATTTAAAATTCAGCATCAAATGACGGTGCACTCATTAATCTTCTTAGATCTTTCGTAACATCTTTGATGCAGATAGAGAACCTGCATTGGAGTTTTTTTCATCACAAACTTGATGATGGTTGTTTTTAACACGTACTAGTCATTGACTTCTTGTTAACTGTTTGGTTGGATGATTTTGTATTGCCTATTACTTATAAACACACATCCCCAAAGAATTCTGGGTTTGGTGGTATTTGAGTGAAAGCTTGTGCATATTTACCTACTGTAGGTGGTAAATAATTATAGGTCTTTCTGTTTTCTCTGATAG
>NC_090765.1:11758626-11763644 GCF_036898095.1 Palaemon carinicauda | reverse complement strand
ATTTACTTACTGTAGGTGGTAAATAATTGTAGGTCTTTCTGTTTTCTTTGATAGGAGTGTATTGTTGGAAACAGTATGAAATATGGATCTTCCAACCATTTTTTTATTAGAAAATCTGACATACAACAATTTATATTAAAAGTGTTTGTTACATGAATCTGAAGTCATGAGATATAATCTTAGGGGCTACGCGCATAGGAACCGTGTATCTGAAATTAGAGTAAGGTCTGTAGGTAAGGTTTGGTAAATACTGTTCAATCTTTAAAAATACACTTTTGAATAATAGATTTATTAGTATAGTTTGTTATGCGACATATAAGTATTCTATTTATCAGTGAGTGATTAAACGTTTCCCTATAAATCTCATTTTTTATATCTTCTTGCAGTAATAAGAAAGAATTGATTTAACCTGCCATTTTCAGTGACTAAGTTGGGTTTCCTTGATATTTATTAAAACCCAGAAAGTTCTCCATTTTAAAAATTCACCTACTTTCTGTCTGAAAATCTTTGTTTTTTCACATTCCTCTAGAAACTGAATAAATTCCTGATGTTTCCTTTGTATATATCATAGATTTTCATGGTAAAATATCTTCATAAAGTGACTTTTCTTGATCGCAGAGTTAATTTTTGGGATAAGATGCATTTTAGTATCTCACGTACATTTAAAAATTCATATTTTCCGGTGCTGTTGGATTTTATGTGATATTTTGAAACGTAATATATTTGTCAAAGACCCTTTATTGTTCAGTAAGTTGGCTCTGTGTTTTATTGTGTATAAAAAAAATGACTGGTGATATACCTCGGGTCCTCTATGGCCAAGAAGCCCAGAGGAAATTAACTTTTCTATTCGCCACATATTCACAGTATCTGAAAAAGTATGAAATGACTTGTCAGTCCATCAGCTGTATGTAACTAAAGTTCCGTAAACATAGCAATATATATAAATTAAGTTACATATAGGTTGCAGACGTTCTAAAGATATTTTTACACACTGAACGGTGATTTCTCTCTCTGTATACCTTGAAACGCAAATAGCATTATATATTTAAAACTTACAGTATTTCTTTCGTTGCCCTAAATTTCTTAGGTATTTCTATATGCTGGTGGTTGTGTTATTAATGTTGCTGATGATAATGAAGGGTATCCGGTGGTATCCTATAAATTCGCATACAAGAACATCCAATTTGATGAGTGTTTTTGGTAAGAATACTTTAATGTGAAATTTATTGGTGTTGATCATGAGCGCAAATTAAATACAATATTCTCTCTCTCTCTCTCTCTCTCTCTCTCTCTCTCTCTCTCTCTCTCTCTCTCTCTCTCTCTCTCTCTCTCTCTCTCTCTCTCTCTCTCTCTCAATTTGTTCCAAAACACAGTTCTGAGAGTTTAGTGAGGAAGCTTCGGGTCAAAGGTGATTGAATAAATTTCCCCCACATTCTCCTTTGAGCTTTGCCGGGTTTTCTCCGTTTTGTGATATAATATTTTTCTTCAAGTTTATAAAGTTGAGGGATGGTGTCCTTAATCTAAAGATTAGATTTAGTGGCCGCTGAACTTTGTTTTGTCGGAGACGAGGGTTGTAAAGCATTTAGTACATGTTCCCCCCCTCTATCTCGATTTATAAGTTTTTGACATGTGCGCACATACATGCATATATTTAAGTATGCCATAGCATATAATCAGTGACTCAGAAGGTAAAATATGAATGTGGCAGTGACCGTTTTTTTGTTTATCTCGGCAGCATCGCAATTTTAAGGGAAACTCCCAAATGCGATAAACATCATAAAGAATTATTCCTGTTTTAGTATGTTATTACATACTCATATTCACTTCTTACCCTATTAGAGGGATGCTCTTGGAGAATGAGAACTTCCTGTTAATAACATGTCCCTATGAATGTTATTGTTAACACCAAGGCATCTTTTGACCCTTGATGAGGTTGGTGCCCATACATTTCCTGGACTTCATGTGACTGGCAAAGTGGGGAGGAACATGAAACTCTATTTAATGCCATACCTTTCTCATACGAATCAAACCCTCTACTTGCATGCACACACGCACACACACACGCGCGCGCGCACCAATAGTCTCCTGATACCAGTTAGGCTTCTGAAAAATTCAACCTAAACTCGCGTTCATCTTTTAATTGTTGAAGCAAGCATGAATGTTCCCTTGCAGAAAACAGTTAAAAGGCCAGTTGTTCCATGCTCTTGCACAGACAAGGCTCACCAATAGCACTTTGCCGCACCTTTTCCCCTTCCGTTACACCCAGTGCCACTAACTTCTTATCAGTTCCATATTAACTTTTGTGATTTTCAACTTTTATGATTTTAATTGAATACTCTTTTATTTTTTATTTTTGTATACATAAATTAAATGTTATCGGCGTCAATGACCTTAGATGTCAGGATTCCTGAAAACTTTAAATCAATCAATCAATCAGTTCCAGATACGCTTTTACGCCATTACGACAACATTTCTCCGTCCCAATCTCCTCTCCTTTTGGAATCTTGTTCAATTTACAATATATTCCCAAGAGGTCATCTAAAAACATTTTGACGGACCGCATCTTTAGTCTTTACATGCGAAACGACTCGCCTTTACTTGGCCTCCACTTTCAAGCCTGCTGGAATTTAAAGCCCTCCCATTTCGGCACTTCGTCTGCTCCAAGGATTTTTAGTGTCGTCCTTCTCTTTTATTACAAAACTAATTTAGATACACCAATTTCATCAACCCACTGTACATTAATTTCGTGAGGTCATCAATAAATTTGAAATATTTTCCATATTTACACCTGTGTCAGATTTGCCACTTAATACATCGTAACGTTTAGATTTAGTAGGCACGTATATGGATACTGAGCTTGAAATTATAGATTTTAATCTATGTACAGTGTTTTAAGTGTATAACTTTTTTATAGTTATGTATATATACTTTTGTGTTTGTGAAACATTTGTAGATTTTATAAGCAAAGAGTATATGCTTTATTAGAAATCGCTATTAAAATGTTATATTTCCTACTTCCGTATGAAGGAACAAATTCTTAGTTAATAGATCTTTAATGACGAATTTGTTTTTCTGGTATTTATATACATATATCTATCTATCTATCTATATCTATCTATATATATATATATATATATATATATATATATATATATATATATATATGTATATATATAGTGTATATATATATTGTATATATATATATATATATATGTATATATATATATATGTATACATATATATGTATACATATATATATATGTATATATATATATATATATATATGTATATATACACATATATATATACATATATATATATATATATATATATATATATATATATATATATATATATATATTATTAGGTATGTATGTATGTATGTTTGTGTGTGTTTATACAAACAATTCGATAAAGATGTTTTTCATCATATTTTGTATTGATAATAATTGCATAATGTTTTGTTCCAATTAGTTGAATACTTTGGACTTGATAATTGAGGTTACCTGGTATCTTCAATGCCTATTTCCCTATAGATTTGGCTTTAATATTTATCCTCAATTATTGGCTTTGTAAGTCAACTTATGTTTCATGAAACATTTTTTATCGTTTTCATTATTTGGAAGGTATAAACAAATCAAAGAAAAGCCATGTCAGCCCAGCCATCGTATATTAATGCTATAGTTCATTTCCTCCTCCGCCCCACTACATTACAGTAAACATAGGCTACCTCTAGTAGTCACAATATTTCGTTCGGCCCCTTCCCTCCATAAATCCCATCTTCTCCGTATTTCGCCCTGTCTCTTTTCCTCTCTGTATAAATCTCCCTCTAAATCCCTCTTTCCCTCTGCCCGCCATTGAATATCCCCAGCATCTCTTGGAGGTCCTCACCTCTCAAGCCTATGTCTCATTACATTTCACTCCACACGACTGCTGTCCCAAGCGCCTCCAATCACCAGTAAGGTAAAGGGATGATATTCACTCCGCAAGTCTACGGGTCCCCAGCGCCCCACTCTGCGGCAAGTTGGAACGACCACCTCTTTCCAAACAGGGGGAGGAACCCATCGTAATGGGGGTTCCGTCATCGTAAACAAGTATTGGGGAGCCGTAATAGCCGAAGAGCCAGTGGCATAGGTAATCATGCAGGGCATAAATTTCACTGCTACATTAAGGTACAGTTGGACACAAAAGTTTTTGACACCTCTCACTCTGAGGAAATGCACCCTGTCCCATCATTACTAGGCGAGAGTTCCAGTGTGTAGCCCCGCCTGCCACTGATACCATCTCTCCTTACGCTTACCTGTTTGATAACTCGCTGCGCAGTAAGGGTGTGGCAAGGTGCACTTGACTCAGAGTGGGATGTGTCAGGAATTCATGAGTCCTATTGTACATAATTCATAATGCAATGGAGTTACTGATAACGACCTTATCATTAATGTATGATAGTAATTATTAAAAAAAAAAAATATCTAGGTGTATGTTGGGACATAACTTTAACTCATTTTCAGTTATCTTTCATTTAAATCATTGGAATGTGTGAGAACGATTTTATCATGTTGACGATAGTAACGATGATAATATTGATTTTAGATAGGGTAGGAGCACAATTTTTTCTCCTTTTCAATTATGCTTCTTTTAAGTAACTTTCCTACTTATGAAGAATGTGGTTAGTACTTATAGCTGCTAAGTTTGTATTGGTAACATTCTTGAGACATTCCTTACTCACCAGTCTGCGTATCTTGATAATTTAACTACTAAAAGCATTTTATAATTGTCCACACACTATGCAGTATATACACTTGTACATTCATACAGTACTGTATATGTACAATATTATATATATATATATATATATATATATATATATATATATATATATATATATATATATATATGTATGTATATATACATACCTATATGTGTGTATATATATTGGTATGCATGTATGTGTGTATATGTACAGGATATACATATAATCTTTACTAAGTATTTAATTTGATAGAATGATTAAATTGGAT
>NC_090765.1:11746126-11748626 GCF_036898095.1 Palaemon carinicauda | reverse complement strand
TATAATAAGTTTCTTCATTTTTTACTTTATATTTTTCCTTGTTTTTTATTAGTCTAAAGGTAAGACATTCTGCCTTTTCCTCCCTAGTTATATTTTAAGGTTGCTTGCGATTGAACTCTATGTTGAATTTCAACTAGGAAACCCAGTGAAAAAGTCTTAATTAACACTGACAAGTCCAAATAGTGAGTGAGTGTGTTTGTGTATGTATGTATGTATGTATGTGGTTTTGGAGTGTGTTTGTTTTTACTTTGCAGACTTAAAAGTCCTTCTCAAGGTTTGTTTAAATATTTTCCAGTTCGGAACATTGGTGCTAAATGGATTCCTATGTCCCTTCACTGGGTCTTATGAACAAAATTTATAATTCAAGTCAGTTTGAATGAAATTTTTCCTTATATATAATTCTATTTCAACCTTTATTTATAAGGTTCTAAGCTCTTCCTCATAAACGAGTTGCACTAAAACATGAAACCATTATTAGTTGTTGAACTGTTTTTCGAAAATATCTTCGGTAACATTACTGGTATATTAGGGTAATATACATACCTATTACTGTTTATGCGCAAATATTAAGTAAACTTAGCTTATACAGCTCAATGCTAGTCTGAGCCTTTAAAAATTAAAGTCAAGGGTAATTAAGTTTTGAATGAAGTGTTAATTAAAGTAACCCAATTGAAAATGACATAATGGCGTGTTTATGTCTTTATTAAAGGACCAAGGGAAGATTGTATGCAAAACGAATGGTATAAGGTTTCACTTACAATGAGGACGGAGTGAAGGGGAAATAATTTATATAGGCGGGGGAGATGGAGCTTGAGGAAAAAGAGGGGAGTGGAAGCAATGAATTAAAGAATAGGGAATTGTATTGGAGGAATGGAGGAAAAAATAGGCAGAATGATTTAGAACAATGAAAGGAGAAAAGCAGTATAAAAATTGAAAGTGGAAAATGAGGGAGTTGGATGTAGGATATAAGAATTTAAAGAAACATTGAGAGTAAGAAAAATAGAAGCACATTGGAAAGGAAAAACTAAAGGAAATAGACAGAAAGGAGAAGCTATTGAAGGGAATGAGCATCAAATGAAGAAGGGGGCCAAGGTTGAAATGAGACGGACCACCGTACATACTGTACTTTGTTGGTAGAGGAAGAGCCTCCTGATTAAGCCTGTGGCTATGGGTCTCCCGGGAGCCGTAGCAGCTGTATTCCCAGCCGAGCGCCTCGTGTAATGCATAAAATATGACGACGCCCTTCCACTGTATCATTTTCCTGAGATGCGGAAGAGAAAAAGAAGAGACATTAAAGAGAAAAAAAGTCGGTGGGAAGAAAATCATATTCTATTCACGGCGCCGTAAAGAATTACCTGCCTCCTCCTCTGGAGGTGATTGTTATTTTCTTTTTGTGTGGTATTTATGAGTACTGAACTGAAAATATATATATATATATATATATATATATATATATATATATATATATATATATATATATATATATATATATATATATAGATAGATAGATAGATAGATAGATAGATAGATAGATATATCATATATTCATATATGATATATATGATAATGTGTTTATAATTCAACTGTCTCATATTTTACATACTCAAAAATACTCCTTACACAGACATTTATTTATTGTTGCGAACGAAGTTAGTGACCTTAAATGAAATGCCCTTTTTTTTTTTTTTTTTTTTTTTTTTTTTTTTTTTTTTTTTTTTTTTTTTTTTTAAAGATGTCTCGGCCAACCCGTAGCCATAAGCATAGATTCCAGAAGTGGGGGGAAGCTGACATTCTGCGGCGGAGTAAATAACTCATACGAATAAATATAACAAGATGAAATTTTAAGGGGTTATATATATATATATATATATATATATATATATATATATATATATATATATATATATATATATATAAGCTTTGTTTTTGGAAATTTTCATGTTCATACCTGCTATAGGTATGCCCTGGCTGCCCCTTTTGTTCGTAAGTGACGATTTTTACCTAAAAAATCGGTGTTGAGGAGCAAACTACTCCTAGAGTCTTACATATATCAAAATTATTTTCACAGCGGTTGATGGTTGTTATATGAACTACATTCATATCAATTTTTGTATTGATACTTACCATAGAAAAGTCACAGTAGCCATCTTTTTTTTTTTTTTTTTATATCCGTGGAAGGTCGATTTTCGGCGGCGCCGTAAATTACTCGTAGAATAATTCACATATCTAAATGAAATTTTCAGTGATTTAGGGGATGGATATTTACTTTGTCCATGTCAATTTTCATGTTGATATTTGCCATAGAAAAGTCACAGCAAACGTTTATTTCGGTATGGGTTGAATGGTTAAATTTGCCGGTGAAGGAAAATAATTCACATATCCAAATGAAAATTTCAGGGATTGCTGGGAAACAGTTTCTCTGTTCCTGCCAAATGCCATGGTAATATCTACAATTGAAAAATATCAGGTTAAATTTAGCAACCATCACTGAACTGCGTGA
>NC_090765.1:11726126-11738626 GCF_036898095.1 Palaemon carinicauda | reverse complement strand
AGTGAGTTCTCATGTTTGCACATGTGGGGAAATCACCACCAGAGTGACCAGATCTAGCGTGAATTATAATGCAGTTTTCACATTAACACTGCCATTAATTATGGTAAACCTCTGAAGAGTTCATATAGTAAAGCTAAATTATTGTGTTTCACGTTGATATGTTCACAATTAATGTGCTGTTAAATGAAATAGGTAGAATTAGTTCGCCCCTTTTACATTCTCTTGGGACCCATTCTTTTAAAAAGGTGTAAAGGTCACTCGTGAATGGCAGAGGCATGGGATAGTGACATTGCATTATCGAGCAGGACAATGCCCTAGAGACTGACCATATATTCATATGATCAGCGCCCAAGCCCCCTCTTCACCCAAGCTAGGACCAAGGAGGGACGGGCAATGGCTACTGATGACTCGGCAGATAGACCTATAGGGTCCCCCAAACCCCCTATCCTTAGCTCACAAGGATATTGAGATTGAAGCTACCAAAGAAACTAACGAGTTTGAGCTGGACTCATTCCCAGTCTAGGGTTCACCAGTCACGGACGTTACCACACCGGCCACCACAACCCCTTTTTTTCTTAATGTCCAGCTATTGTCTTTCATTCTCATATGGCCTACCCATATTCATTTCTTTTTCTTACATGTTTTTAGAATATAATCTACTTTAGCTTGTTCTCCTATCCATGTTGCTTTTTTCTGTCTCCTAATGATATTCCCATCATTATTCTTTCCATTGCTCTTTATGTTCTAAGCTTGAGAAAGTGACATTTTACATTTCATTATCTCATTTTGTTTACCAAATGCTTTCCATCCCATGCTTATCCTACTTTTAATTTCGGTCTCGTGTCGTGGGGAAACTTACTGTCTGTCTTAAGTACAGTACGTTTATTAATTAACAATGACCTTTTATATTTTAACTGCGTTCTGGAAATTTGTCGCCGATCTTCGTCATTATCAGTTTAAGAAGAATAAGTTTTAACCTTAAACTAAAAATTTTCATAATCTTGCAGAAAATTTGCAGGGTAACTACATTTTCGAATATTTGTAGAACTTATAAAGAGTTAAATAATGTTCAGCCATAAAAAAAAACTAATATTCAGGCACAATTAAATTTTTTAAATTAGATAAGGAGGATCTTTGTTACTTCTAAATAGATAATTGGAAAACAATCACAGACATATATTCATTTATAAGAGGCCATATTATGGAAATTCACCTGAAAATAAATATTATTGTGTTTTATGGAAAGTTAACATTGATCAATGAATAAGTATACGACTGGTCCAGAACATACTATAAATTTAGAAAAAAAAAATGTATTTTCCAATGGAAATACACCGACTACTTGGTTATCTAACTAAAAAGACTTTTAAGGTACAAATTGTACCACCTGGGCCAAAAAAAGACTTATCATATTTGTCAAGCTAGGGATAAACTTTTGCATTGAGAAAAGGCCCTCCCATAATCTTAACCATATGACTTGTATAAATCAAATCACTGTCACCATCTGTCATTTGTATGATTTCAATCAAATTACAGGGGTCAAAACAATGCATTTGTAAACATCTAAGGCTCCAAGCGGTAGTTGACCAAGGTTTCTGTCATGTGTTTGATCAATTTTAGTGGAGCTCTTGATTAGCAAACTGATTAGTGTCCCGGCCCCCGGGTGGCTTAGAAACTAGTTTCATTTGACTCTTTTGGCGAAAGAACCAGCAAATGTGACCAATTGTCATATCATGTCCTTTCTTATTGCTCGTTCAATTGTGATCATCATAACGCTTAGATTATGTCTATGATCCAAAGACCGTTGCCATTAAATTTTGTGCTCACTTCCCTCATTGAAAATGATCATATCTGAGATTTACATGAATATGCTGCCTTTTAAGTGTGTGCAGTTTACTTTAGGGACATCAATGTTAAATTCTTCCACTTGTGGGCCTAATAAGTTGGTTAGATGTGCAAGCTTGAATACTTTAACATTCTTTTATCATCTGTCTTCACTATAACTCAACAGCTTAGGCAAGGCTCTGCCTTTGAATGTCTTCACCTTATAAGGGTATTCATTTTGAGGTGTCAATTTTGCTGACATTGTTGTGCAAGTTGAAAAGATATTTTTATGATACTTTGCTTCAGTTAATTCGAGTTGAAAATCTTCATTTCTGAAAGTTTTTGTACCTCGCAACTAAGTTCAGATTATTTTGGTGTATCGGTTTTTTATTCTGATTTTGAATTAAAGAAACATTAGGTCATTGTATGGTGACGCCTGAATCACCAGTGACTATAGTACTTCATACAAGGAATCCTTTTCATGATTTGGTCATTTTGAAAAAAAAAAAAATATTTGATAGTCGTAAATTTTATATTGCAGGACTTGCACTTTGATACTCTTGTCCTTGAATGTGGCATCAATGCCCTTCACTGGTCCAATTGTGAAAAAAAAAAAAAAAATCCTAGTATCGAAATCTTGTTTTTGAAATTCTAGTATGTTCTGACCTGTTGTTTGGTAACCACGATGCGAAATCAACATGAATGTTATAGGTGCCTGACCATCTGAAAGAAAACGCTTGAACTCCTTTGCTAAGGTATTTAGTACATATTAAACTTGTATCACATTTGAAAATTATAGAAATCTCATAAAGGCTATCTGTAGAAAAGCTCTCTTTCTGCTTTCTCTTAAAGGGTATATTTCCATCTCTGCTTTTTATGAGAGGTGTTTATTGTCATTTCTCTTTCTCTGAAATAGTTATTAATTTTTCTGATGGTCTGAGAATGTGTTTTTATCTTTTTGGTTTCTTTTATAGGGGGATTTTTTTATCCTTAGTGTTCTCTAATTGTTTTTCATCTTTCTGCTTTTTTGTTAAAGGGTGTTCAATTTCTTTCTGATTTCTCTGAAAATTGTTTTTCATAAAGTTTATGGATTTCTAGACTGCATCATAAGAACCCGGTAAACGCCTATTGAAGTTCTGTACAGGTGTAAAAGATTGACTTCATTTTGGCCTTCCTTCACATCTTTTTACTACATATATTTTCATTATTTATGAAATCATATCTCTCCGAAAGAAAATCTTCATAAACTGTTGATGCAGTCCACATTGATAGCTTCAAGTCTGCATTAGACAAAGGAATATTACAGTCCGACACGTGATCATACCTTTTTAGTAACTTGTGGCAGAACTTGGAGCTGCAATTTCATGTTAAGTATAGATCATGGATCCTGGAAACTATAATGATAGCGGTAAGAAAAAAAAAAATTTGCCAGAAGATTGTGTTTTGATTGGCGTGTCTTTATTTGTTTGTATGTCTGTGTGTGTGTTTGTGATTCGAATAACTCAAAAACCATTTGACCTAATTTCATGAAATTCGGTGAGATGATTGGTCATGACTTAAGGATAATTTTATTAGATTTTGGGAGTGATGGGGTGAAAAGTGAAGGCCAAGATCACGAAAAGGTCTAAAAGTCTTTCTGACATATCGTGGCCAATTTTTATCTGATTTGCATGAAACTAGTGCAAAAAATGTGCACAATTCAATTGCATGATATAGTCATGCCATTACTTTTGTTTATTTATATTGTTTGTGTGTGATTTGCATAACTCAAAAACTATTCAAGCTAATTTTATGAAATTTCGTTGGATGATAGGCCATGACCCAATGACAATTTGATTAGATTTTTGGAGTAATTGGGTCAAAAGTCAAAGCCAAGGTCACGAAAAAAAAAATCTATATGGTGGAAAATTTTTATCCGATTTGCATGAAATGATTGCCAAAATGTTCATGATATAATTGCCTATTTTGTGAGGTGGTGTTGGCGAAGGTGTACGCTCTACCGAGTGCTCCATTTAGGTATTATTATTATTATTATTATTATTATTATTATTATTATTATTATTGTTATCATTATTATTATTATTATTATTATTATTAATGTTATTATTATTATTATTATTATTATTTATTGGCGTTGTTATGAGGAAGTTGCGTTAATAATTACGATTTTAATCACTAGGCACATAGCAATAACAGTTTTCCTTTTTTCAGTGTCACTTGTTATGAAATAAGTATCTAGGCTCAGTAAATTCCGGACATAGCTATCAGGGGCCCAGAAGTCAAAATAAAGTAATAAAAATGTTCTATATTAAATCTACTCTTTCAATGTTATGTGTTTGTTTTTTTTTTTCAATTAAATTGTTGTGTTTCTCAAAACATCGTTATAAATGTTTTTTATCCATATTATATAGGAAGTTGAATCTTGTGCACGGATTATGAACAAACAATACTGAATATATATTCCTAATTTCCTGGTTACTGCAGTTACCAAAATATGTCTACATTATCGCAATTTCACTATAGGTCTGATAAAATAATTAGATTCTAAGACCACTATCATTATCAACAACGTCAACATCACTTCTTGCTTTCCTCTTCTGCAACATAACAACTTTGACTCTTTCCTTTTCTTCTTCTTAAAAAAGGAAAGTAATTTACGCCGTTGGAATTTAAGAAGTATCGGGAAATAAAACATTCCTCGAGTGTGTTTGTGTCTCTCGGGTATTGAGAACTTGATGGAATTTTTCTCATTCCTGGTTTCTTTTTTAGATGAAGTAATTTACTTGTTGACTGGGGCTCTTGTTTTAAATCAACTTTGTTATTTATTTGTTGCATTTTCTACTAGAAATTACTGAATTTAATTATTTTCAATGTTTATTCCAAGCCGTTGTACTTATGTACTGATTTTGTAAGTGATGTCTTCGTGCGAATATATTTTTACTAATAGTTATTACTTCCAAAGATTATTTTAATTAAAAAATCAAAACATTTAAGGTTTGGGGACTACTGAGAGTGAAGTTAGTTTGTATAAACTTTTTAACTGGGAAAGTTAATCAGTTTTAATTTCCTCGGAAAATTGTGAAATTGGAATCTAGTCGGATGGCATGACCAAATTCTTTGAAATCCCAAAAGCCTCTCGTAGGAAACTGGAGAAAAGGAAAACTGAGATCGTCCTTGATACCCCAATTAAAAAATTCATTAAATGCTCTCTCTTGAAGTGGACGAAGCTTTTTGTACCGATAGGAGAAAAAGGATTATCTAAATCACGTAATTTAAAAACTAACGTATTGATAAAACAAAAGACACGCGTTTAAAACTGCAATTTTTGTATACTCTTGGAATATAGTCAATCTCCAAGAAAATGGAAATAGCAATATTCGTGGCTGAGTTTATAGGAAAGACTAGAGTTCAAATTAAATGGTTTGTGAAACGCAATATTCCTGGCAGTAGGAGACTTATTTAACCTTATTTTGCATATCGGCTCTATAATGGAGTGAGCTCGTCAACTGTGAAATCTATATGTAATATGATTAAAAGGTTAGCTTCATTCATGGAACATGACCTTTACCCTGAATTTTGGTTCCACCTCGAAAAATGTAGAATTAACAATATTCAAAAATTATATAGGTGAAGTAAACTGGAAACCACATTTGGATGAGAGAGAGAGAGAGAGAGAGAGAGAGAGAGAGAGAGAGAGAGAGAGAGAGAGAGAGAAGCCAAGGCAATAGAAAGTGGGTAATTGATTTCACATCAAACAAGTGTTATATCACAAAACTACCTGAACCTTTTCGCCTATGATTTCAAATATAATAATTATGAACTATTTTCTATGATAGAGGTCAGACATCTTTATGTGGTAAAGGCTGCATCTAGTCTTTATTTATATAAAAGTAAACTGTTGTAAAATTGTAAAATTATGATATGATGCCAAAGATGGTAAAATATTAACAGAATTATTAATGTAGACTGAGGAAGTGTATTTCAAATGGTAGGCAAATCAGATAGCCATTTTGCTTTATGCAATATTTAGTTTTTCCAATATCGCCGTTTTCTGTTGGTAAAGATTTGCTGAAAAGATATGGTAACTTCGCTGTAGATGTCTAATGACACTACACAAGTACGTGAAGTGTCATAATGTTAATAAAAATTTATTTTAAAATGATATGGACTTGAGTGTTGTCTGTTTGTTATTCCTTTGTCTTACATTGTGTAAATGTCACATATTTTATGAATGTCACATTTTTAGGTGTTTTCTAATGAATCACTTTGAATATCTAATAACTTATGTAAGTAGCATCAGTTCTCGACGAAGTCGTCTTCCATGTTCTCTATTCAATAGCTAACCAACAAGCCAACTCCATTCCTTCCCTATAGATGATTGAGAGAGAGAGAGAGAGAGAGAGAGAGAGAGAGAGAGAGAGAGAGAGAGAGAGAGAGAGAGAGGTTACAGTAGCGTGAAATAAGTATTAGTGAATCTTCACCCTTGAGAAACTCCGAACAGAAGTGTCTGGAGTTCAAGGAGATGGGCGGGGGGTGGGGGGGGGGAGGGAGGATATGAGGAATGAGATTCGATGGATATGGATACGGCGGATTATTCCCGAAGAGATTGAATACGGAACGATGTTTTCGCTCAGTGTCGTTGACTTATTGATTATTCCCTTATCTTTTTTATTATTCATAATTAATTCCCTTCAACCATAGCACAGGTGTGGGGATTTTTTTCAGGTCTTTCTTTTATCTAAAGCTCTTATTTAATATGGTCCGATGCTTTTGAGGATTTCTTCTTATGTCGTCGTTTGTTTTCTCAATTCCTCTATTGCTGCAATTTTTTTTTCACATGACTGACATATTAATGAATAGATATAAACAGACAAGAGAATAGTAGATAAGTTGGTTGGGTTGTCGTATTGAACAATGATTGAGTGGACGGGTAGATGAAAGGATAGATTGATTGATACGAGAGAGAGAGAGAGAGAGAGAGAGAGAGAGAGAGAGAGAGAGAGAGAGAGAGAGAGAGAGAGAGAGAGCACGGAACAATTTAGAACACTTAATATAACTGACATTTCAAGGGAAGCAGCAATATCACGTATTTGCTAACGGAGTCATTTAAAATGCACCTACATTTTTGAAGTTCACAGACGGGTATTTTTACGTGCCTATCAAAGCCGAGTCTTCTCTGGGTGACATTTGATCGAAATAAACTTTGGTTAGTTATTGAAAACTTTGATATTTGAGAGGATCGGTTTTCTTTTTGGACAATCTTGAGTTTGTCTTGTTTTAGAATAAGATATTTCACGATTTTATATTTCTCCTCTTTTTCGACTTGATTTTCCCCTCTATTCAAAGGTCACAGAATTGATAAAATGAAGTTTCGAATCCCCTTTATTTTATGCTTGCATGGGCATTTGCCAAAATGTAAATATTTAAGAAATCTCTTAGATTAACAAATGACAATAAAATGGAGAGGACAATTAAACTTGAAAAATTCAATGACCAGAAATTAAAAATATTTTCATATGAACAGCTTAGTAGTAATGCGAAAATACAAGAGATAATGACTAATAACTTTCGGTCTTTTGAATGGTCCTGTATAGCTTATTATTATTATTATTATTATTATTATTATTATTATTATTATTATTATTATTATTATTATTTTTATTTTTTATTATTAGCTAAGCCACAACCCTTGTTGGAAAAGCAGGATCCTATAAAACCAAGGGCTCCAACAGGGAAAATAGCCTAGTGTGGAAAGAAAATAAGGAAACAGATAGATTATTGTGCTTGAATGTACCCTCAAGCAAGTGAATGCTAACCCAAAACAGGGTAAGACCATGGTACAGAGGTTATGGCCCTACCCAAGACTAGAGAACAATGGTTTGGTTTTGGAATGTTCTTCTCCTAGAAGAGCTGCTTATCTTTTCTAAAAAGTTTGCTGTACCCTTACCAAGAGGAAATCAGCTACTGAACTATTACAGTACAGTATTTAATCCTCTGAGTGAAGAGGATTTTTTTTTGGTTTTCTTAGTGTTGTAAGGTGTATGAAGAAAGACGAGAATGTGTGAAGAATATTCAAGGGTAATCAGTGTTAGTGTAGGCAAAGGAAAAAGGGATCCAATGCAATATTGTCTGGCCAGTCAAAGAACCCAATAACTCTCTAGCGGTAGTATCTCAAAGGGTGGCTGGTGCCTTGCTCCAAGGTCTATAGAATTTATCCTATAGACCTTGGCCTTGTCAACTTATTATCTAAACAAGAGAATGTCAAATACTAGGCACTGTATGAGACTAAATTGAAAGCAAATAGTGTTCAGGAGACTGGGGAGGACAACGAATGATAGCTTTGATGTGATTGAAATAAAAAAAAAAAAAAATTAGAGTGATAATCTTCAGGTGCATTAGTGACGCTGTAGATGTGTGAAGAAGCATGTGTTAGTATTCCTTTTTTTTTTTTTTTTTTTTTTTTTTTTTTTTGCTTATGAAATAAAATGTTGCTAGGTAAAACTTTCTATGATTATTTATAAAATCTATTGTGGTTGACCTTGAATTCGTGTCTGCTTTGGTTGTAGAGATGAAAAAGGAGGCTTTGTCGAGTGATTTTAATGTAAGTGTAAATGTACATGTCAGGGAATGTAATGATGTATATAGTATTAAAAACGTAAATATGTAAAAATCTTCCGAATGTGATTTCATTGTTTGAAAAGCATTGCGTAATAAGATTTTCTTATACATTTAGGATTGGGTAAATGATTGCGAGAATGATTCTTAAGAATGACTGATGAGAAGACAGATGGTGAGAGCTAGTGGTAAGGGTATGCTCTCTTATTAAAGTTAAAATGAAAATATGAGTGTCAGTTAGAAAGGAATGGTTTACGATGCATAAATTTATGTATTTTCTTTTATTTTATATGATTTGGGTTGTATACATACTAAATTAATTTCCATATTTGATGTTTTACATTTTTAATACAAAAAAATTGTTATACAGTTTTCCATTAATCAACCTTCGCCGCTCCAAGTCCTATCTTCATATGGAAAATGTTTGCCATAAGTGTGTCTGATATCCACATCTTTCATGTCACAAATCTTTGATCATCCAAAGACGGAGGACAACGTTAGAATTTTTTTTTTTTTTATATTCTAGTTGAGTAGATATCAATATTTCTACTGAATTTTGTATTACACAGATAACATTGTATCTATCTTAACCATATGAGCATTTTATCGTTTTATCATAATCAAAACTAATGAATACTGATGTCGTATTTTCCACAATCACTGATGACCATATGTAATTTTTTCTTGGCAATACCTGGTGAATATACTTGTAAATAACAGTCCTGTCTTCAACATCAATGAATTAATGGTTATTTAATTTTTGAAATATTGCTGTCGTTAGCCCTCCACAACCTTTGTAATTTCACTTTTTCTGATACTTTTATTAAGTGTTTTACTATTATTGAAATTTATTTTTGCATCAAACTATTTTTCTTTTAATATCTATATACTTGGAGAGTTGAGTGAAAAAATAATGGGATTATAGAATTAAATACCACTTTATCAGATGGTCCTACCTGTATTAAGTTATTTATCTGAAACTTTGAGCCTTACTAAAGCCGTAAAACAAAAATATAAACAAAAATAGTTACAACTGAAAGAGCAATGGAAAGAATAATGATGGAATAACACTAAGAGACAAAAACAGTAACATGGATACGAGAGTAAACTAAAGTAGAGGATATTCTACCAACAAGTAAGAAAAGGAAATGGACATTGGCAGGACATTTGATGAATGTGACAGATAATAGATGGACATTGGCAGGACATTTGATGAGTGTGACAGATAATAGATGGACATTGATAAAATCAGAATCATGGCTCCCAAGTCATTGCAAGCGAACAGGGAGAGAAAGAGAAGACAATGGATTGACGAGATAAGAAAATATGGAGCATTGACTGCCATAGAAAGACCATAAACAGATGCGAGTGGAAGGTCAAGTCTGAGGTGTTTGTCCTGCTGTGGGCTAGCATCGGCTGATGATGACCATCATCATGATCTATATACACATCATTATATACATTACCAATATATTGATATTCATTGCATTCAACATGACAGTTTATAATTCCATCTAAATTATAGTTTCAAGAAACTACTTATGAAGGTACTTACAGTGTTGTCAAGTATGTCTTGTGTGCACCGCCCCTCTTTATGATACACACGTAGAATATCTTTTTTGTTCATTAATCATCACGAGGCCCTTATTTTCAGGGTAGTGTTCTTGGCCCATTACTTTTCATACTAGGCCCTATGTGGATTGGCGTAGAAAACAAACTCTTTGCATATGCAGATGATGCTACTCTCTTTGCCTCTGCTCTATCTCCTGAATGTAGATCTAGGGTCGCTGAATCCCTTAATAGAGATGAAGCTCAAAATAGTGCATGGTATGAATTATGGAGCATGAAGTTGAACCCTACCAAAACTTAAAGTATAATTGTAAAATGTCGAGGACAGTGCCTCCTTAAAGCTTCTTTAAGTACATAGAACTCCTTTAAAAAGTTTTGTGTGCTTCTCGATTGCTAATTTACTTTTGAGAAACTCATTCGATTTGTTAGTTTTTCGATTAGATATTAATCTCTGGTACCATTATTCACTTAGTTCTTTACGAATGGCGTGCATAAGATTTTTCATAATTCTGACCATCCTTTGTATTTAGATCTAACCAGACTGTTCCATCCTTTATGTAATACTAAGTATGCAGTTAGTTTTAACAGGCATTCCTTCTCCATCATAAGTCAACACTGCACAGTATTTTAGGAGTTTTATTTCAGCAGTTTCTGGAATGATTTTCCTAATCAGGCAATAGAATTGGTGAAACTTCTGAAGTTTAAACCTACAGCAAATGTTTTTACATTGAACAGGCTTACATAAGGCTCGGCATCTGCAACTGTCTGCGACTCGCTGTGAAGTCAGAAAAAAAGCCTTATTTTTCAGTATCGCTATTCCATAACGAATCCCCTTCGAATATGTACAGAATATCGAGGGAGGGTTTCTCAACCTGTCGCGCCACCCGACGAAGTCTCACACTTGGTTAATCTGGTCCAGACCACGTTGCGAACATTATGCTATGTTCAAACTTGTGGCGACCTTCCGCTGCGACTCTCGTCAGCTGCAAAACTTCGCAGTGGAGTCCTAGGCGAATCGTACCTCACTACGACGTGGCAACGGTTCCTTTGCAACAATTGCAGGTATGTACAACGAATTCGTTGTAGGATCTAGCAATTATATGGAGCTTGCGATCTGGCAACACAGCACCACGAACACGAGATGCTTCCCGCTCGTTTATAAGTAGTTTTATAGAGAGATGCGCTGCCACATTTCGTAGGTCGTCCAACTCTGGTCACTATGAATGAAATCAATAAAGAAACCGAAAGTGAACAAATAAAATCTGCAACCATTATCAATGACTTAAATATGAAATAAAGAATATGAATAGATAAAAAAGATGTTTAATGGTCACTATGAATGAAATTGATAAAGAAAACGAACGTGAATAGATAAAATGTGCAATCAATATTAATGACTTTAATAGAAAATAAAGATTATGAACATATAAAAAGATGTTAAATTGTCATTGAATGAAATTAATAAAGAAAACGAACGTGAACAAATAAAATTTTCAATCATTATCAATGACTTGAATAGGAAACAAAGAAAATGAATAGATAAAAATATGTTGAATTGTCACTGAATGAAATCAATAAAGAAAATGAATGTTGAAAAACAAAAAACTTCCCTTCATATACCTCCTTGCCAATCGTTGTGCACTCGCCGCCAAGTCAAGTGGCAATGTAGTGGTAATCGAGTGGTAATTGAGCGGTATTCTTAAGCCTTCCCAATAAATCTCACGGTAATCCTCACTAGTCCCGATTATTTGCAGGGTTAATCCTATGCTGAACGCAGTAGGCGGCGACCTCTGTTTAACTCTCCCTCCATCAGTCGCCCAAGTCCAAGAATAAGCGAGCGGGAATCTAGCAGGAAGCGTGCAACAGGTCGTTCCGACATAAAACAGCAAAACAATCGCTAGACTTTACGCTATTTCTTGAATATTTTAACATCGCAGCTAGTCGCAGAGGTTAGTTGCAGACGTGTGACCCGAGCCTAAGTCTCTCTCTTCTTAGTTAATGTACGATAGGTCTATTTTAATGTTGCAATAGCTCTTAAGATATTATGTATTCTTTATTCCTTTCCTTCACATTTCCTTATTTCCTATCCTCACTAGGTTTTTTTTACCTTGTTGGAGCTCTTAGGTTAATAATATTCTGTTTTTCTAACTAGGATTATAACTTGGTCACTGATGATGATGATAATATTACTGTCTGAAGACCATTTAAAACACGTTTATATTCATTTCTGAAAAATTTTCTTTGTATTATGCCAAAACCCTCACCATATTTTCTTAGATTTAAAGCAACTTCTTCATTGGATTTAAGGAACTTCTTCATTACTCATTACAAATGGAACATTTCTTACACTAACATGAACCTTCTAATCTGATACATTACACAATTTTAGTTTAATTTCGTTGTGTTGATGTTTAACTTCTCGTTTTCTTGTTCGGAATAAATTTTTACGTCATGCTTTACTTTAATGTAAAGTTTTGACGAGAAACAGCTTA
>NC_090765.1:11718626-11721126 GCF_036898095.1 Palaemon carinicauda | reverse complement strand
ACTATAAATGTTTGTAAATTTTTTGTGTTTTATTTTTGTGTTATTCTACCTATACGTCGACAGTATATTTTTTGTACTAATGCATAATTATAAGCGTGTTATTTAGCATATTTGAAATATTTGTGAGCTATTAAGTTGAGCTTGTATTACCATGATGATCCACAAGAAAACGGAGGCAAAAATGGCAAGAAACGTTAAACTACTTTAGAAAAGTATTTGAAAAATGTAAATGATTTTGCAGAACAGTCTCTTCACGTAAATGATTTGTTTTAGTGTTTAATGTAAGATTATGAAAGTTTAATTTTGAACTATAGCTATAGGGTAGAGAAGTCGTGATGGCATTAATACCTTTTCATCCAAGCCTCCCATATACTCAATGGCTATTCATATCACTCCATTAAATCTAGAGTCCGTAAAATCTTCATTAGCCATATATAACCATTATGATATTTGATCGAGATATCAAGGAACCATCGGATATCATATTAATATGGCTTTTGACGTTCGGCCTTTGGGCTATGACGAGCCAAGAGGAACCTTAAAAAGGACTTCGAAATGAGATGTCCTCCGATTATAACTGAAAGGGAAAAATGTCTTTGATGAAGATAGAGTGTCTCTTTCTATTTCCAATTAAGGTCACACTGGTTAAAGATGGAAATGAAACGACGGTGAGCTAGCAATAGAAGAAATCTATATCTCAATTTAATCTTATCACTTGTTATTTTTTTTTCTTCCAGTGATGTAGTATTTGCACCAAACACGTAGGTTACTCGAAAGATATTATAGATTTATTTGCCATGATCTTGGACGTCCAATATTCTCATAATGTTCGTTTTGTCATCATCACTTAATTTTTATAGATATATACAATTTCCTATTTTTATTTAGTCATTTTGTTATTGGAAATAGGATCTAAATAGGTTTTTTTTTGTATATTTCACAGTAACTTCTGATCCGTGATATATATATATATATATATATATATATATATATATATATATATATATATATATATATATATATATATATATATATACATATATATATACATACACATATACATACACACACATAAACACTAGCGTACACGGTCCTTGAAAAATGAAGGCTAAAATTTAACAAGATATGCACACACGCGCACACATCCCCTCTCACCAGGGTATGACTACTTCCCCTCCCCAATACCCAGGGGACGGGGAGAACTGAGCGTGACCGGAAATAATGTAAAATGTTAGGGGCAGCGAAGGGAGGACTAAAGAATAGAAATTGAATGTGTTCGAGATGAAGTGTCTTGAGGAGTATGGCTGGTGTATACCGATTAGAAAGGATTAGGAACGAAGTAGCGAGGTCGAGAACGGGTGTAAGAAATGAACTAGCAGCCATAGTGGATATGAATGTATTAAGGAGGTTTGGCCATATAGAGAGAATGGAAAATGGCCACCTGTTGAAGAAGGTGATGAATGCAATAGTTGATGGGAGAAGTACAAGAGGAAGACCAAGGGTTGGGTGGATGGATGTAGAGAAGAAAGCTCTAGCGGATAGGAGGATAATTGTGAGAGGCAAAAGAGTGTGATAGAAATAGGAATGGCTGGCGAGAGATTGTGACGCCGTTCCGTTACCTGCTGCTTCCTCCGGTCGCCTTGGTGACCGCTGAAGTAGCAGCAGTAGAGGATTCGGCATATGAAGCTTCATGTCTGGTGGACAGTGGGGGAGGGTGGGCTCTGGGCCTAGCAGTTTCAACCAAACTCGGCTGAATTCCTCGTCAGGCTGGGAGGAGCTAAGAGAAGAAAATCCCCCCCCCCTCTTTTTTGATGTGGGATAACTCGCAAAATTTAGTGAAGTGCCTTGATATTATACTGTGTGTGTATATATATATATATATATATATATATATATATATATATATATATATATATATATATATATATATATATATATATATAATGTGTGTGTGTGCACTTTATCATATAGGGAAGATATCTGCCGATTAAAGTTACTGTGAAATATTTAAAAATTTAAGAGCAATGAAAATATTTTCCCTTTAGCAAAATAATTTCATAGAATCTCTCTCTCTCTCTCTCTCTCTCTCTCTCTCTCTCTCTCTCTCTCTCTCTCTCTCTCTCTCTCTCTCTCTCTCTCTCTCTCTCAATTCGTCTCTTGTACTTCGTACAAGTCTGAAAGACTTTCTTTACAAAGTACTAACTTCATCCTTTGACCAGCAACGTGTTTCATAGATGAATCAAGCATTGTCTTTTCAGGATTATATTTCTAATTTGGAAGAAAGAGGAGGATGTTTCCTAGCATATAGTGGAACGTCAACTTCCATTTCGTTGGTTCCCCCCACAAACCTATATCCATGTGTCTAGTCCAGCTCCAAATCTGCACAGAATAACTTTGTTTTCCTTTTCTCTTTTCCTCTTTCACTTTTATCTTGTTCTTGTATTGAAATTTTATTTAGTTTTCTTCTCCTGGGGTTACATACATTTCCAATGTTTTCGTT
>NC_090765.1:11696126-11713626 GCF_036898095.1 Palaemon carinicauda | reverse complement strand
GAAAGTTTGTAAGTAGAAGGAAAGGAGGGAAGGTGTGCCCTTAGATATGATAATGACGAGTTTGATGATATGGAAGTGAGATTATATATGAAATAAATGGGTGGAGAGTAGGTTAGTCTTGAATTCCCAGGTTTTGACGAGTAGGTGAGGGATATGTAAAATTCAATGATGGTGGCATAGTATCCGCAAGAAGTGGTTTTGAGGAAGAGTGGGAAGGAATGGAAGATGAACAAGTGGTGTGATCCAAAAATTAAAGGTGAAGTGAATAAAAAAGAAATAAGTAAAAGTACACTTGTTTGGCAAATAGCAGAACATACGTAGGTCTACATGAGGATTGTTGGGATAGCCCATTAGAAAGTAAGAGTACAAGAACCCAAGTAAAAGAAAATAACGATAGAAAATGTGGAAGAGCTTCGGGAATAATCAAATTGTTCCTCATTAATCGCGGGAGTAAAGGTTGAAAATGGATCACAAAGTAAGAGATGAAAATCGGGTTTCATGGTGAGTATTTTGAGAGCAGGTGATATTGTCAAATCATACAACTTATTACCTTACGTCATCATTTTAGAATTTGACCTTTTTAATTTCTAGACTATACTGTATATATATATATATATATATATATATATATATATATATATATATATATATATATATATATATATATATTTACATACATACATATATATATATATATATATATATATATATATATATATATATATATATATATATATATATATATATATATATATTTGGGGGCTGGTGCGCTCGGGCTCCTTGTACCTGAACATTTATTAGCATTAAAGTATTTAAAGAATAACAGACTGTCACCTAACAAAAAAATGGAGGAACATATATGTAACCCCTTACTCTTTGATTATGTACATGACAATGCTGTGATGGTATGCGTCCAAGGCACCGTGCCATTGATTATGATTTGTGGCGCGGGGCTATGAAGAGAGATACATGGAATTTAATTAACTGGGAACGGGGAGTTCCTGAGGTTCCATCTGTTATGTACAGCCCATCTCGTAAGGATTATTACGGGGAGAGAGAGAGAGAGAGAGAGAGAGAGAGAGAGAGAGAGAGAGAGAGAGAGAGAGACCAATGTGAGCCCAGTGGTTTTGTTTGCCGAAATCAATTCAAGAAGACGTTCTTAATGAGTTTGTGTATTTATGCGTAAATATGCAGTATTTATGTTTGTATAATACATATATATATATATATATATATATATATATATATATATATATATATATATATATATATATATATATATATATATAGAGAGAGAGAGAGAGAGAGAGAGAGAGAGAGAGAGAGAGAGAGAGAGAGAGAGAGAGAGAGAGAGAGAGAGAGACTGAGACTGTATGTTATATGTGTGGGTGTCAAATAGTTTTTTTTTTCTCTCTTTTCAACCCGATCTGATATCTGTATCGATGGAGCCAGCAATAATTACTTTTGCGGAATAAATAGACGTCATATGGTAGTTAGCTATGAACCGATTAGGACTAATAATCAGTAACGATTGTTGACAAGTCAACAAGATTCTTTTGTTGTTGAACTTAATTACAGTTGAATATACCAGTTCTCATAAGATTAAGGAATGTTACCGATTGCTTTAATGCTTTGGCCTAATTGAATTATTTTTTTTTCAACCCTGTAACTAAAATTAGTGCTTTCATTAACGCATATTGGATTTTAATGTTTACAAAGCATTAACGATTACCGAAATATTCGGCCGTGGCATGCTTAATACCATAAGGTATACTTATTGTTTATATATTAACGGAGGATGTTAAATATTCATTAGCTTGATTCAAATAGTATTTGAGACTGGTATAATTATTTGCAGTTCATATTCTTATTGATTAGGGTGAATGTAAAAAAAAAAATTGTGGTAGTCTGTGTAGTTAGTAGTCCATCAATACCTAAGAGCACAGTCAATTTGGAAGTATGGTTTGATTCCAGAGTTAACATGACAATTTTGTGGAAACTTGCCTTTAAAATTAAAGTGACCAAGATGATCAAGTTAATTGTTGGACAGCCAAATTATATTTTGAAGAAGTTAGGAGGGATCTGTCTGTAGTGAAGTGTGACGGTAAAGTTTGGAAACAGCAGTGGGGATTCATAGCGAGGAGAAGTACTGTGGATGCCTTCTTTATAGTAGGGAAGCTATAAGAAAGGAGGCTAGATGGAAGTCAGAAACTCTTCTGTGCTTTTATAGATCTAGATTGATTTATTGATTATGAGTTATCTGGCATCTTGACATTGTAGATCGACAGAAGGCTTGTCATGGAATACCAAGAAAAGTGATGTTTTGGTGCTTAAGGAAGAGGAAAGTCCCAGTGAAACTGGTTAGAATGGTAGAGATGATATACAAAAGAACAAGGGTAATAATGATAACACCTGTTGAGGAAACAAAAACCTTTGAAGTTAATATTGGATTAACCCAGTGGTCAGCATTATTCCCGTTTTATTGGTGGTTTTCATGGACGTGTTAAGTTGGAGATCACAAACAGAGTTGTGGGAGTTGCTATATGCAGATGATTTGGTGATTACTGGTGAAAATGAGTTAGAATTATGAAGAATGATTGTATAGTTGCAAGAAACTTAGGAGAGATGTGGTTTGAGAGTAAATGTGGATAAGACTGAAGCTGTGGTGAAAAGTAGGGAAGGTAGGGATAGAATAACCATGTAATAACGTAGAGGCTTGGTTATTGAACAGGTGGAACAATTTTGATACTTGGGATGTACTATATGTCAGGAGAGAGTATGTGAAGCTGAAGGTGAGATTAGGATAAAAGCAGCCTGAGGGAGGTGGAAGGAGGTAGCGGAAGTAGTAAGTGTTTAGAAAATGCTGATGAAGCTAAAAGTCAAGATCTGTAGGACAATAATAAAACCAGTTTTAATGTATCAGAAATGTGGGCTGTAAGACGAAAAGAGGAAGCAAAGCTTGAGAGAACACAGAAAGAATGCTTAGGTGGATTATGGGAATATCACGGCTTGAAAGATTGAAACATTAAGAAAAAAGATGAATTACAGGTGTAGTAAAGATTACAGAGGGGATAAAAGAGTGTCACGATTTAGATTGTGAGAGTACCTGTTGAGGATGGATTGAGGGGAGGAACTGGGATGGGCTTAGGAGCAACCTGTTATGGTAGGGGGAAGATCGATAGATAGGCAGAGAATTATATGGCGAGATAAGGTGAAGGATAATATGGAGAGAAGAGTTTTGGTGGAAGAGGATGGTTTTAATTGAAGGGATCGGAGAGACCGCATCAGGCAACCGACCGCTTAATGTAGCGATAATGGTGCTAAAGAAGATATTTCGATAGGTCTGGCTAAATAAACCAGTTGTTCTGATTTCTATCTAGTTTCCCTTTCTATTGTAAAGTGGATTTTTATATTCTACACATTACTGCACCATGTCTTAGAAGGAAAGTTTTGTCATTACAACTTCTACTTTTTCTAAATCCTGCTTGTTCATCTCAGTTTTTCTTCAATCTTTCTCTCAAGTCTCTTTAGAATGAGGATACTATGTATTTTCATGACTGATATAAATATGATGCCTCTGCAATTATTGCAATCAGTCAGATCTCCTTTTTTGCCATTTTCACCAACACTCCTAGCTCCCATTCATCAGGGTTTGTCTCTTCACGCCACATTCTACAAAGTAAAAATTTAAGCATTCTAGGAGTCGCTTCATTTTCAGCCAATATCATCTCAGCTGTTATTCCATCATATCCAAGGGCTTTCCATCTCTTTAGTTTTGTAATAATAGCTTCAACTTTAAACAAAATTAATTCATTCTTTGGCACATGAAGGTCTTTTTCCGCTTCAGGTATATCAATCAAATTATTTCCTTCATATCTCCTATTCATGACCTCACTAAAGTGATCCATCCAACGTTGCCTTTCTTCATCTTCTGTTGTTATAACAGATCTATCTCTCTTTTTGATGGGTATATGCTTCTTCTTTGCTCCAGTAGAGATTTCATTAATAATTCTATCAGCAATTCTCACAACATAGCTACTTCCTAAATTCATAGCTTTGTCAGCTTTTTCTGCTTTCTTGTCTAAAGACTCCTTCCTGTCATTCCTGGCTTTTCTTTTGACCTCACTATCTACACGGTAATACTCAGCATTCTCTACCTTGTAATTTTCATTACTTCAGTGAAAACTTCCAACAACGAATTTCTGTCTTTGTCTCCTTTTTATAATACCCCATGTATCATTTTATATTTATGGTTTTCTCCTTGTAACTGCTTGTCCCAAAACTTCACTCCCAAGTGACTGATATATGTTCTTAATTTCCCACCATTCTTCATTAATTGTGTGCTCTTCGTCAATCGATTCCTTCAATCAATTGCAAAGGTTTCTCTGTGCTCAGCCTGTAAAAGCTTAGTTGTATCAAACCCAGGTATTATATATACATTTCTGTTTAATGCTTTTAGTTTTAATTTCGGTATCGAAATGAGGAGCTGGTGATCACTATCAACATGTGCACCTCTATTAGATATATGTAATTGCCATATGGTGTATTCCATGTATATTTATGGATGTCCTTATGCTGGAAAACAGTACCGCCAATGACAAGATTCTTTGTTGAGCTGAAACTTATGAAATGTACTCTATTTTCATTTGAAAGTTTGCCAAGACCCTCAGCTCCCTTCACATTCTCTATACTTTGATTATTCCTTCCAACTTTAGCATTGAAGTCGCCAATCTTTTTTCAAATCTCTGGGATCTCAATTCTTCATAGTATTCATCTTTCCTTTCTTCGGTTGCTGCATAGCAAACTAAAATACTCACATTACACTGTTTTGAGTTAAACTATACAAGTGGCAATCTATTTACAGCTCTCCATTCCGTTAATTGCTTTTACTGCTCTTGGTGTCATCACCATTTCTACCCCTTCTCTTCCAACTCCATTTGTTCTTCCTGAGTAGATATACAGTATACATTTCCTTGGTCTAAGATTTTTTACCAATCCCCTTACAACGTGTTTCACTTAGGGCCAAGATATCTGAGCTGTACTTCATAAATTGATTTTCCACACACACACACACACACACACACACACACACACACACACACACACACACACACACATATATATATATATATATATATATATATATATATATATATATATATATATACATATATATATATATATATATATATATATATATATATATATATATATATATATATATATATATGTATGTATATGTATATATATATTGTATATAAACAAACATTCTTTTACCAGAAATATGTTGGAGCCCTGTGATTCCCTTTTTTTCACTATATTGGGAGCTTTCTGTTTGCATATTGGAAATCCTGTAGTTCCTATTGTATATTGGTAACTCCTCTCTCTCTCTCTCTCTCTCTCTCTCTCTCTCTCTCTCTCTCTCTCTCTCTCTCTCTCTCTCTGTTTATGAATGCCTTCCTGTGTCTTATTTTTTTATATTCAGTATTGTTGGCTTATTGCGAAAGTCTTTACAAGATTTTTGGTGATCAATCTATTCTGAATTGTTTTAATTCTATCATTTTACCTTATTTCGAGTATTGTTCTCCTGTCTGGTCTTGAGCTGCTGATTCTCATTTTAATTTGTTGGACAGGAACTTGCGGTCTATTAAATTTCTTATTCCATATTTAGATATTAATCTCTGGCACCGTCGTTCAATTAGTTCATTGTGCATGTTGCATAAGATTTTTTATAATTCTGACCAATCTTTACATTCAGATCTTCCCGGACAGTTCCATCCTTTTCGTAATACTAAGCATGCAGTTAATTCTAATAGTCAGGCCTTCTCCATCATGAGGCTCAATATTGCACAGTACTCTAGAAGTTTTATTCCAGCTGTGACCAAGTTGTGGAATGATCTTCCTAATCGGGTAGTTGAATCTGTAGAACTTCAAAAGTTCAAACTCGCAGCAAATGTTTTCATGTTGAACAGGCTTACATAAGTCCTTTTATAGATTTTATCTCAAATATCTGTTTTAATTTTATTAATGTTTTTAAACTTTTATTTTCATTTTTCATTATCCTTCTTATATCGTTTACTTATTTCCTTATTCCTTTTCCTCACTGGGCTATTTTTTCCTGTTGGAGTCCTTGGGCTTAATAATAATAATAATAATAATAATAATAATAATAATAATGATAATAATAATAATATTTTTGTGAAATTAATTTAATTACTTAAAAAAATTTCCAATCTTCAGATGTTAACGGTGGCTGTAAAGTGCCTTTGAAGAATATCAACAGCTATTTCACTTTGCCTTTCATTCGATAATTTTTACCGGTAAACATTTGAATGTTAAGTCATCTCTGATATCGTATTGAGTCGTCTTTCGCCGTGTAGTGAAATTTTAACCATCGTTCTAAAATCTTAGGCTCTGCCTTTACCCCATGCAATGACAGTCATGTAGTTAGATACGATCTTTATTGCACAAGACCACGCTTCACCTTTTTGTTATTTTTACTTTGGTATATACATTACTGTTTTTTATTTAATTTCTTTTTAGTGTTCTACAAAGTTTTTCTTATATATGTGGATGGAAAATTGAAGAGTGAATGTAGCTACCCAATGTTGACATAACCTTCTGTTATATCTATCTATCTATCTATCTATCTTTCTATACACACACACACACACACACACACACACACACACACACACACACACACACACACATATATATATATATATATATATATATATATATATATATATATATATATATATATATATATATAATGTGTGTGTGTCATAGCCATGAAAGAAAAAGTGAAGACTTTATTGGAGTTGATACTTTTGACTTGTAATTGACATATGGTTGCACAATATGTGCAAGTGTGTGTGTGTGTATATAGATGTATATTTATATATGTATATATAAATATGATTATATATGTGTATACAATATATAATATTAGTATAGTTACTGCATAATCTACTGTACAGCCCTATGATGTGAGACTTATGTCAACCTGTTCAACGTAAAAAACATTCGTTGCAAGTTGGAACTTCTGAAGTTCCACCGAATCAAATATCTGATTAGTAAGTTTATTCCATAGGGTGATTACAGCTGAAATAAAACTTTAAGATTACTGTGAAGTGTCCAGCCTTTTGATGGAGAAGGCAAGAGGTGTGAGTTATGAAAAATATTATGCAACATGTATAGAGAACTAACTGAACGACGGAGCCTGATATTAATGTCAAAATCAGGCTTGAGAAATGTACTAGCTCGCAAACTTTTGTCCAACAAATTGAAATGTAAGTCAGGAGCTGAAGTTTTGACAAGTGGACAATTTTCCAAAACAGGTAAAAAGAAAATATTAAAAAATTTCTTGAGGACTTTCTTAATGATCCATTTATTTTTTGCACTTTAAGAAGAAAATGCCTGAATGTATTTTCTCAAATGTAAATTTGCATTCTAGAAGCTCACCTACAATTTGAGATGAGTTGTATACAATTAAAAAAAGTTATCAATGCAGAGATCTAGACGTTAAGGGGCCACTGTTTACGACCTACTTACACCCATACTGCAAGGATTGTTAGGGTTCAAGTTCATGCCCCACGATTTTCACCATGCACAAATTTTAGCCTAATCTCTATTAAGGTATTCAACAACCCTAGATCTACATTCAGGAGAGGGAATTGAAGCAAGCAAAGAGAGTGGCTTCAGATTCACACGAGACTGGCTTGTTTAACTACTTATCATGTGTGTTTAGTATGAAAAGTAATTATATACACACATACATACATACATACATATATATATATATATATATATATATATATATATATATATATATATATATATATATATATATATATATATATATATATATATATATATATATAATCACGCGTAAATAGTTCCTGGTTTACTTCCTCCTAATTCACCCATCTGTCCATGAGTGCCAGTGTATGAGAAGAACAGAAGGTTAAAAAAAATCTGACATTTCAATTGTAACAATTACGTCTTAAATTCACGCTTTCCTCACAGTTTTTAGTTACACGGGTGACTAGGAGCTTTGTAAACAAATGGGGAAATTTCTCACCAAGAGTTAAAGGGGAATGTAATTAGAACCACTATTTAACGGCTTATTGAAGAAACAAATTGATAAACCAAAATTCCACTGGTGAGATTTGATCGTGGTAGAGTGGTTAATGTCAAGTTCCACGTTGCATAATATACGCAAGTGCTTTTTGTTTGTTAGAAACATGAGCAATTTGTCTCAAGCGTTTTCTGTTGTAATAGTAAAGAAAGTTTTTTTTCTTCTTTTATATATATATATATATATATATATATATATATATATATATATATATATATATAATATATATATATATATATATATATATATATATATATATATATATATATATATATATATATATATATATATATATATATATATATATATAGAAGGAGAGGGAGTATAAATATACAGAAGACAAAGTTGTGTGAGGAAATGAAAATATATTTGGAAGCAGTCTAGCGATATGATTTTGAAATATGGTAAATCAAGAACAGCGAAATGTGATTCCCAGAAGCGATGAATAATTGAAACTGGTCTTGCTTGCTCAACTGCCGCTTGCAAGCTATCTGCATTTAACGGCGAAATTGCTGCGAAACACATTCGCCCATGAACTAGAATAGCTGACTTAATGATATATCAGAATGTCAACCAAGACTTGGTGTGGTGTTGCCAGTATTATCTTAAATGAAGTCATCGTGTGTTGCCAAGGGATTTATGTATTTTTTATTTGTGATCAAAGTTAAACATCTAATTATTGTTATCGCTGTTTAGAAATTCAGGGTTACTCGTGATGAAGAATATTCACTAAACTTGCAACATTTGAGCAACAATAAATTTTCTGTTGGTTGTTTATGAATTCTGGAGTTTGGTTCACGAGTCTATTGACTTGGTGAGTTAATGGTTGGCTTTATTTGCTTGTTGATTTTGGCGTTGTGTGTTTCATTCATTGGCCAGAGCAGTTTAGTTTATTTTACGCATTTTATTGGTCCTCATGTAATTAGAAATTGTCATGCACAGATATAATGGGTTGGAAATGTGTGGATTTAATTTTTTTATATTGGATATTTATGCAATATTCCATTGAATTATTCCTTGTAAGAATCATGTTTATTTCCTGCGAGTTATGGTTTTATTTACACACGCACACACTTACTCACTAAATGGCTATTGTACTTTTAATTCTTTTGTACTTGTCTCCATTTCAAGATTCTACTGTAGATTCTAGTAATTTTTCAGATACATAGACAAGTTTGTTATTAATGAAAGGAATTTAATATTTGTTCACCTCATAAAGCAAGTGGTCCTTAAATTAGTATTACCGTAGTGTGGCTTCTCTTGCTTTATACTACAAAGTGTATATGTGCGTGTATATATATATATATATATATATATATATATATATATATATATATATATATATATATATATATATATATATAATTTATATTCTATATATGTATTTATATATATATATATATATATATATATATATATATATATATATATATATATATATATATATATATATATAATTTATATTCTTCATTACCCCATTCTGTCTAACAAGGCTGTTTTCAAAGGAAGACAATTATATACATACATATATATATATATATATATATATATATATATATATATATATATATATATATATATATTATATATATATGTATATATACTGTATATATATATTATATATATATATACTGTATATATACATATATATATATATATATATATATATATATATATATATATATATATATATATATATATATACTAGTGTAGGCGAACCGTCAAAAATGACGGCTACCCCACTCTCACCAGAGTATGATCACTCACTCTTTTCCCTACCCGAGGGACAGGGAGAGCTGAGTGTGACCGAATATATATATATATATATATATATATATATATATATATATATATATATATATATATATATATATATATATATGTATGTATATATATATACACACTTGGTCTTTTTTACATATGAAAGATATAAAATCGCGAAAAGAAAAAGAAAAAACTTTATTGGAACTAGTACTTTTTTCTTCATCGTTGCCCACATTAAAAGTTTATCAAGTCAAGTGTTGACTGTCTTCAGTTTAACTCAAACCAGCTACCGAAGATTAGTTCTCTGTATTATATCCTTGTATATATAAAGCTGTAAGATACCGTTTTAATTATTATTATTTTTTTTTTTTTTTTGCTATATCAATTCAAGGTTGGAACTACAAACTATTTACCATCCTGAAAGCAAAGGATCTTTTTGCAAGTTTTCTTTCACTAGACAGAAGTGTGGGAGTTAAGCTGGAATCACAATAGGGTGTTTTTTTTTTTTTTTTTTTTTATCATCAATAGCGAACTGTCGCTGCCCAAATTGGAAAACGGGAGAGCTTTTTGCTCGTAATTATTGGCTCCTAACTGGATGGGAAGCAGCGAGCAAAGACCGCGAGCATGAATTTGGATGTAAACAAACAAGATGGCTGCTGCAGATAGGACGTGCTCTTGCTTGACAATCTTGATTCCAACAAATCTCAAGAGATAATAAAAACCTGCTTTGTTCATCCTTTGGTAGTTGAAGAATTCTTAAATTCACGTAATATTCTGATAATACATATTACTGCAACAGTTAGATAATTTCTGATCGCCATGATGATGTCAGCAGATCGGTTTTGTTTACACTTTTTCCTATTTGCTCCTTGAACCGCGAGATTGTAGTGTGCTGCTAAAACACTTTCGCTCACTATTATCGACTGGTGGTAGGCGAAAACCTCGAGCAAAAAATGACTGGTGTGATTCCATCATTACTCGGTTGAAACAGCTCATTTGCCATGTAATGGGGAGTTTGTCCTTCTCAGGTTCTCCACGAAAACGGTTCGTTTGTCTGGGGGTCCAAGTTATCTGTAACCAAAACCATTGGTCGTTTGACTTTTGAATTAAGGCTAAATTCGTGTTTGATCAACTTTCAAGACATAATCAAACCAGTGATTTTATCATCAGTGTTGTACTCATCTGTACTTTGTATACATTTTTACACTTGCTTGATCTTTTAGCATTTTCGTTCCAACACCTGTTACACCCGTTTTAAAGTATGCTAACCTTTTTATCGCGTCTTTCCGACTGTATAGCAGACAAGATGATATTAAAAAGGAGTAGAATTTCATTATCAACATATTAAAGAAATTTTCTGTTTCTTAAATTGGAAATTTCTGAGGTACTACAGTGTCGAGTTATCCTATAAGGAATATTTTAATTGAAAATAGTTTTCAAAAACCACGAACTTATTTCAAAACGTTTATTAAAGTCCAGGATTTTAATATTTTATTTTTATTCGCATAACTGAATTTTTGAAAGTATGACTTGTATCATGTGATAGAATTATTTAAAGTCTTTAATGGCTGAATTTACTTTGAGGAATTTCTTATAGGTGTGAATTTAGAATCGTATTTTAATCCTGATTTTGAGATTAGTCTTAGTTCCATTATAAAATAGTGAAACTAGATTTGCTGAATTATAAGATACAGAGAGGGACAATTATTAGTTTGATGTTATAAAAGTTATTGACATTGGTATTTCATTAATGGGTTTTTATCCATGATTCTTTTTTATCGCCTTCGGATTTTTCAATGAAATATTTTCCTTGTTTTTATACTATGATAACTCGAAAATCTCTCTCTCTCTCTCTCTCTCTCTCTCTCTCTCTCTCTCTCTCTCTCTCTCTCTCTCTCTCTGGGAGTTCAATCACACAGATACCTTTTCTTTGTTTTATATTTTTGTTGATCCCACTGGATCAATATATAGAGCGAGATTTTCAGAAAAGGGAACGTTCTTTTGAAGTTAACTTAATTTTTAGTAATCCAGGTGCGACTGTGAAACGTGTAGCTAGGGATTTTGTGTGTGTGTGTGTGTGTGTGTCTTTCCGAAATGGAAGGACGATATTGAGTGATACAAAGGGTAAATACAGTTTTCTTTTCAAATTTGGTGATATTGGCCAAAAATACGCTTCTCTGAAGTAAATTAATCATAATCCTGTCATTTCGCACCCGCCGGAAAAGTGTTTGTGTCCATTCAGAACGTTGTCATTTTAGTGTTATTTTCTTTGCGTAGTAATCAAAATTTGAATGCTTTCCTCCTTCCCTCGCCCCTCCGCAAGCAACAAAGCTAATGGAAGCATAGTTTCGGAGTCTGATTTTCCCCAAATCCCATCCCCAAACTGAGGTGTTCGAGTTTGGTAATTCCTAAATTCTGCAAAAGCCATTAAATGTCAAGAGGCAAGGCGGAAAGATAATTGCTCCCTTTGATTTTTTATCTCTTTTTGTAATTCTGGTCTTTCCTTCTTTTTGTCTCAGGGTAGGGTTACATTGTATTGCTATTCCATTCGGATTTTTATTTGAAACGAAAAGCGTTGTTGAATCTGAAGGTTTTAGATATTTTTCGTTGTAGTACCCTTCAAATGATATAAATTGTCGAAACAGTTGTCAATATTTAGAATGAATTCACCATTCAGTTGCAAGATTTACAAATATTGCATATATGTGCTTTTTCTTGCCATGTTCCTAGGTAATTGATGAAGAATTACAGCCTTATATTTCACAGTCATTATCACACTTGTTAATGATATTCCCCTGTCTCGTTATTGTCATATAAGGGATATTTTTTGCGTATTTACGTAGGCAATTTAGTATTCAAGTTTAAATTGCAATCTATTTTCTCGCAGATTTTAACAAAATTGATTTTCAACGCTTCTGCTATATCCGCCCAACTATTTTTCCCTCCTATTAAGGGAAATAATCTTCAAATGTACCCCTTTCATTTTTTTTCCATCAATTTTTGAAAGCCTTTCAAAGTCTCTTAGTTCAAGAAAGTTCAGGGTTAGATGGCTTAATATATAATACATAATGGATGTGTAAGATCCACTAATAATACTATTTTAAACACAGGTGAACGTCATATTTATCGTTGATTAGTTACGCATCATAAATAAACGGCACCTGGTTTATTATGTCGTATTTTGTTTGCAACAGTCAGTGACTTGTCAATTGAAATGCCGTTTTCTCCTTAAAGTACTATACTGTATTTCGTTTAGGTTTCCTAATTGTTATAAGTTAAGGATTATCTAAGAGGTACATTAATCCCTATTTTTTTTTTCTTTTTACATTTTGCACTTTCGTATAGCAATGATCTCATTTTGACATTTGTATTTTTGTATTAAGTCTAATAGACTCTCTCTCTCTCTCTCTCTCTCTCTCTCTCTCTCTCTCTCTCTCTCTCTCTCTCTCTCTCTCTCTCTCGTATATGTATATGTTATATATATATATATATATATATATATATATATATATATATATATATATATATATATATATATACATGTATATGTATATATATATATGTATGTGTATATATATAATTTTATATATATATACATACATATATATATATATATATATATATATATATATATATATATATATATATATATCTCTATCAGATAGTTCTTGCTTGAATATATACACACACACATATATATATATATATATATATATATATATATATGTATATATATATGTATATATATATATATATATATATATATATATATATATATATATATATATATATATATATATATATATATATATATCAGAAAGATAGTTCTTGCTTGTGTGTAGAATATTAAAACAAGAATAAAAACAATTTGTGAACGAGTGTCCTAACTGTTGGAGGTTTCTAAGTTTTTAATGCTATTACCTATTCTCTTTGGTGGTAAAAAATAATCGTCTAATAGCGTTTTGCTTCCAAAAAGTAGTATTACCAAAATAATATTAGAGTATCTTGAAATTTTTAAGCTCTTTAACATTTAGATTTTTCGATGCTTTTTATTACTGAAATATGTTTTATTGCCAACTACCAGGATTAATTACTATTTTCTTTTCTTCCAGCTCTGTACCCAATGAGGGGGTAAGTGTTCCCAGGGACTTGACCCCTTTTGAGGAAATGCTCGTAGCGTGCCAACTTTGCTTACCAACTTCACTAACAAAGTGAACAAAGATATTAACGTAATCGAAGCTACTTTCATGGAATCAGATGGGGTCAAAGTCTCTCCCAACCATCTATAGGATTCGCACGAGGTATGTGGTTTTAATTTATTTTATAATGCTGCATTGCTTTGTAGAATCACTGCGCTGAGCCTAGGTAAAGCTTAGAATCGTGCGGTTTTTTTTCTGCGCTTATGCGTTGGGAGGGGGGCGGGGCCGAACCTAAAAGGGGTTTTAATATGTAATTAATTAAGCGCAATAGGGCAGCTGCTGTTTAGGTTTGAAAGCTTTCTTGTCTTGGCTATTTTGCTCCAGATTGCAAGGACTCCATCATCGACAGCTCCGACGGAGAAACAGCTGAACCTTAAAAGGTAATTTATTAAAGTATTCTTTGGTTTTCAGTTTTGTTCATGATATATAATTTAATTTCACTAAGAAATTCATTGAGTCATGTTTAATGAGATGACATAGGTAACTTTAAAATGATTTCGATTTTATTTAAGAAAATCAGTTTTTTATAATAGATGTTAAAGTTTGATGTCAATTGTAATGATACATGAAACATGAATCTCTCTCTCTCTCTCTCTCTCTCTCTCTCTCTCTCTCTCTCTCTCTCTCATTTACGCAGACATTTATTTTCCAGTTTTACCAAACAAGTAAAGGTAAACTGGAGTTATATGTTGTTATTAACAGTTTCTTAATTGTTTCAGTTTTTAGGGACACTGCTGTCAACAACCAGTTTGAGTGAAATTGAAGCCACTTGACTTGTTTAAGGACCTACAGTACGTTTATGATTTGAAGGTAAGAGTTCTAATGACTTCCTATTGAAATGTTAGCCTACAGCACCTTGTGGAGACAATTGACTGTAACGCAGTTTAACTACAAGATGTAATAATAATGTTTTTATTAAAAAAAACTAACTTGTATATATAACATATTTTTTTTTTTAGTTTGGAAATTAAATGAAGAAGACAATGTTCTTGGCATGCTAACAGGAAGCAGGAAATATCTCAAATGCTGATTTTTACAAGATGATTTGTTTAGGTAATGGTATAGATTAGATTCATAGAAGCAGTGATGTTTCTCCTTGGTTAGGCAAAAAATAAAGATAAATGTTTTTTCCTAAGAAAAAGAAAAAGGATTTTGATTGGCCACAAAATTTTACAATAATCACTTCACTTTCGTGTAAATAGTTTAAGGGTAGAATGTTATCTTAATCAAGGTTCGTATTTATTTTCATTGGATATATGATTTCTTTTAACAGAAGATGGCTATAATGGAACAATGGCATTTTTTAACTGAAATAGCTTTAGTGTATTAATAGTATCGTTATAAGTTAATTGTGATGAGCTCGATAGTAATAAAGAGGTTCTATATGTGAATAAATTTACCAGTTTGATCTCAGCAGAAGGCGACACCGGAAGTTCTTTTTGTTTGGGTCTAACATTAAGTGATACTAGGGAATAGTCAATTTACTCTTCATTTTTAATGATTGGCATTGTTCATACGTTTCGTGAATTCGCTAGGCGACTGGTTAACAATGTAACATAAGCCAGATTTAATGTTTTTTCATGTATCATATCAGAACTCATGGTGGCCATTATATGCAACAGAACCTGTAAAGATGTTTATATCATTACATCAGGCGTCAAATATTGGTTGTTATAAGCATAATTGATTGTCTTCAAGGTACTTTTAAAGTGATTGGGGTGTAAAATTTTTGTAAGTTGAAATCCATAATTCCTGATAGATAGGTTTTTTATAGTAATGATTGTACATTGTTATCTGGTTTTAGCCATTGAAATAAATAGCTTTTGTTATTTCTATTCACAATGCGTTCACGCAATGGTAGCAAGAGTAGGGTTGAAAATAAAAATTCGTTTGTCTTTACATCAAGTAGGGCATCCGTTATTACTCATTTGAGATGTAACATTGTCGAGTTACTGTATTATATAACTGCCGTATCGAGGACAAAGATTGGTTTATTTAAAGAAACAAGAGATTTCTAAATTTTAGTAGATTAAAAGATCAGATTTCACTTTGAATAAATATGCTAATAGCTGTTCATATAGTTTATGCTAAAGCTGAAGATATATACAATTTGGTCATTGAAGAAATCCTTTGGCGTTTTATCCTTAAATTTAACCTGATAGCTCATTCCCTGCTTGAAAGAAAGCATAACTGATGTGTTTGGCATCATGCATGTGCTCCATAAGGTAAACCTACGAGTCTCGTGAAATTATCAATCTTTACTTGACTTCTGTAGCTGTTGAGGGAAATAGTATTTTCCTTTCTGTTTGTTAGATTTTTTTCAAGCTCTTTAATTTTACGTTATTGTTTGCAATCTAGCTTGAAGACTTTCTCTTTGCCCTCGATTACTACTGACCTGTTATCCTTGTTTTGAGCTTCGAATGGCAAAGCCTTCAAGTGCATATTTTGATTGTAACAGAATTTACACAGGTTTGCAGTTTGCCTTTTGTCAGAGCATTGGTGCATGTGATCCGCTTCTTGAAATGTACAGTGTTGTACAGAAATTCCTAGATTCTAGTCGTAAAGTTCGTATGAATGGTGTTAACTTTAGTACTGGTTTTGGCCGTGTTGATCATGATGTACTTGGAACTTGAATGTAACTTGAAGCTAGCTGATAATTATTAGTATTATTGAATTTTAACTAATCGATTGGAAAGAGTTGTTGTTTACGGGCACCATAGTTACTACAATCGCTGGTGATCCTCAGGTTAATATTCTAAGCACTTTACCTTTTTATACTTTAGTACTTTTACTTGTTTTGCTTGTAATCCTGTAATTATATCATTGTTTGCGCACCCTCTTTGCCTTACTGACATCAAAACCGTTTTAAAATAGTTTTTCCATATTGTTAGAAAAGTAATGAACTAAATTTTTCTAGTGTCTTGTGTTACAGTTTTATTGTAAATTAGAACCCAGTGATAAGATCATAATCATGTTAACCAGCAACACATTAATAACCACATATATTGTTTACTCAAAACATTATTAATTCATGTTTCTCTTTTGTTATAGGGGTTATTATGAGATGAGCCTTGACTTCTGTAGATGAGCTCTAGAAAAGTTGCCATGACTTGTCAGTGTAATAACTCGCCAGTACATGCGAAAGGTAAGATACTGTTTTATATTAGTATTTTTCATGTGATTTAATTTGCAATCAGCGGAGAGCTTACCCACTTGAATGTAGTTGAAACAGGATTAGACTGGGTAACAAGGACATTTATTTATTTATTTATTTATTTATTTATTTATTTATTTATTTATTTTTTTTTTTTTTTTTTTTTTAGAAAATGAGTGTGAGATTAATAATTTCGCCATTTAATTATTTTCATTGGAAGAGAGAATGTCTTTTCACCGC